>NC_088238.1:23966611-24266611 GCF_036934945.1 Oncorhynchus masou masou
CAGAAACAGACTTAATGTGGGTGGAATGAGGGCCCGACGTCCACAGGTGGGGATTGTGCTTACAGCCCAACACCGTGCAAGGACGTTTGGCATTTCCCAGAGAACACCAAGATTGGCAAATTCGCCACTGGCGCCCTGTGCTCTTCATAGATGAAAGCAGGTTCACACTGAGCACATGTGACAGACGTGACAGTCTGGAGATGCCGTGGAGAACGTTCTGCTGCCTGCAACATCCTCCAGCATGACCGGTTTGGCGGTGGGTCAGTCATGGTGTGGGGTGGCATTTCTTTGGGGGGCCGCACAGCCCTCCATGTGCTCGCCAGAGGTAGCCTGACTGCCATTAGGTATCGAGATGAGATCCTCAGACCCCTTGTGAGACCATATGCTGGTGCGGTTGGCCCTGGGTTCCTCCTAATGCAAGACAATGCTAGACCTCATGTGGCTGGAGTGTGTCAGCAGTTCCTGCAAGAGGAAGGCATTGATGCTATGGACTGGCCCGCCCGTTCCCCAGACCTGAATCCAATTGAGCACATCTGGGACATCATGTCTCGCTCCATCAACCAATGCCACGTTGCACCACAGACTGTCCAGGAGTTGGCGGATGCTTTAGTCCAGGTCTGGAAGGAGATCCCTCAGGAGACCATCCGCCTCCTCATCAGGAGCATGCCCAGGCGTTGGAGGGAGGTCATACAGGCATGTGGAGGCCACACACACTACTGAGCCTCATTTTGACTTGTTTTAAGGACATTACATCAAAGTTGGATCAGGGTGTAGTATGGTTTTCCACTTTAATTTTGAGTGTGACTCCAAATCCAGAACTCCATGGGTTGATAAATTTGATTTCCATTGATAATTTGTGTGATTTTGTTGTCAGCACATTCAACTATGTAAAGAAAAAAGTATTTGATAAGAATATTTCATTCATTCAGATCTAGGATGTGTTATTTTAGTGTTCCCTTTATTTTTTTGAGCAGTGTGTATGAGGTGCTGGCTGGGCATGAATAAGCATAGATAGCCAACAACCAGAATGGGTCTTTCCATTGACAGTCATGTCTGAATGCATGACAGGCGATCAAAATGTATACAAATTCTAAAAAAAGTTATTTGCCAAATACGCAGAAAAAATTAAGGGATGTTACCAATCTGGTCAGTGCACATCTATAGGTAGTCCTGGAGGATTCAAGGAAGTATAGTTTTACTTATTCAGCAAGCTTGTACAAGACTTAATTGCAATGTACCACAAGTTCTAAAAAAAAGATTTTCATTGTTTCACATAGTAAATCATAACAGTTCCCAGAAATTTGAACGTGACATGGTCAACGGAATCTATTATAAGTCTAATGATGGCTACCTGCTGAATGTAACAATTAAACCTATACTTCCTCATTCACAATAAATGTACTTCCTGTGGATGATTCCATATTCCAATACAATATTTCAGTACCTCATACACACACACTTGGTAGAACAAGCACAAGCCAGTATTGGGGACAAAGCATCACAGCAACGTGAGCACGGGAGTGTGTTACAGTAGCAGCAGTGCAACTACGGAATTATGTGCATCATATGTGCTGTTTATCAGGAAGTTGATTTATTCGGATCGCACGTAGACTATTTTGACTTATATGCGTTATGTTTGCATGTGAACGTGTGTGTCTTTGAGGAACAGTTGAGAAATCTCATTACAAAACAAGAAAAACAAGAACGGTGGACACACAACAACAAACACGCGTGTTATCAGTGTGGTGTGCAAATTAATCACCTGGGAAGAGTGGGGAAGGGGAAAAAAGAGGGGCATGACACCAGTGCATGGTTACCCACCTGGGGGTGGAGGTGAGACCTCGAGGGATATCTCAGGTGTGGGCATTGGCGCCTCACTACTGTCTGTGGCAACACTCTCTGAGTATGTGACAAATATAGCAGGGATGGAAGAGCTGCATTTAATAGCGCTAAGTCTCCACACCTTGTCTTTAACATACTCACTCTCACACCAATGGGCATACTAACTCACTGTATGCCCGACCTCACTCGCCATTTTCCACTCAGTCACACACAGATTGGGACATATACAGTAAATCCACTGAATTAATTCGTACATATGCATGCACAATATCAAGTGGGATATTTTGTAGACAAATTTTCCCTTCATGATTTTTTTTTTTACAGCCATTTGGCTGAACCAGATTCATTGTTTTGGTGTGCTTGAGGGAATGTTTAAATGTTTTTTAATTTTTAAAAATGTAACCTTTACTTAACTAGGCAAGTCAGTTAAGAACAAATTCTTATTTACAATGACGGCCTCGGAACAGTGGGTTAACTGCCTTGTTCAGGGGCAGAACGACAGATTTTTACCTTGTCAGCTCTGGGATTCGATTCAGCAACCTTTCGGTTACTGGCCCAACGTTCTAGGCTACCTGCCGCCCCAAAGTGGATGGATGAAATACATTACAGGGTTCAAATGTGTCCTTCACTTACTGTATGACAGGTTTATTCAGAATTAATTTTGTCCAAATTTTTCTGGAGTATTCTTACTTTTGACTTTAAACTACACTATCAAATCTGAGACAATTCTCATTCTGAAGCACAATTGCGATATTTATGGCACAATTACGATTTAATACTTTTAGAGAAGTACATAAAATCAAATCAGTGCCCGAACAGGGATATTCCCCCCACTGTACGAAGCCCCAGGCCCAAGACGCTGCTCCCAAGGTCAAAGCCTGGTGCCGGCAGGCGGCCAATAACATGCCAGCGCCCTGGTCACATGGGGGGGCAGGAGCGTCAGCTGAATCAACAGGCCTGGATCAGCCAGTCCGCCGGGGGAATGTGTAGATTCTGACCACTCGGTCGTCACCACTGACCACTGAGCCACAGTAATACAACAGTTATATTGCCAAGGACATGTAGACATTTACACTTTTACAGTGTTTAAACCAGCGACCGTGTTCTCACATTCACACTGAAGTCGAAGTGGAGTAGTCACATCACATACAGCCTCAGTCATACCTTAATGTGATTTCACATTTGCACAAACATGGTTTCTACCATCCAATAGACCAAAACTGCCAACCTAATATGGGATACATTCTCTCCTGCATGACATAACCAATGTTTACCATAATAATTCTCTCATACCAACTTCTCTGCTCAAAGCCAGTGCTGTGTGAGGTGAAAGAACATTGTTCGGCATCACCCTTTACTGACCTTTTTCACCATTGGGTGTCTCATCTGCAAAACAGAGACAAAAGAGAACATTTCAAAAGTGGTGATTTTTGATTTAGTCAATTTGTTGCGCGCCACAGCAACTATCAAAATATTGATACTGTAAGAGGACACTTCAAAGCAGCATGTGACCGTTTTTCTAAAAGTATTGAGAAGGTTGGATGTATACATGTTACACAGTTTAATGTATAGTATCATGACTAGGATGCTACTGCTATAAGCCTATGTCTTATGTCCCCAGTGAGCCACATCATCCCTGGGGTGCACAGCACCTTGTGTCTGGACACTATATAGTAGTAATTGATTATAAAAGGTACCAATTGACACACGTCGTTTGAACTCTGCACTGTCTGGACTGATCAAACCTGCACAGCGGGTTTATGGCACCTATTTGAACACTACAATCTAAACCTATTAAAAGGGACCTAAAGGCCTCAGTGGATCAACGTCTCTATACATCCCTTGGTACGCCCTAGCCTATCAGGTTTGAACGTTTACCTTGTGTGTTATTAATGGGCTAGTGAAACAGAGTCACGTGCGTTCTCGTCTGGTCCTTACCAGAAGGTTAGATTGAAAATCTCCACTTTTGCGCAACACAGTGGTTCTTCCCCTTTCCTCTTCCTATTGAAAGTCAATGCAAGTTTCACAAAGTTCCATTCTCATGTCATGTGTCAATATGCAGACTGGAGGAAAGGGGATTCCATCCAATCGTCACATTAGCCTGGTAGACTGAGGATGGATTACACAGTAACAGGCAAACACAGACATGGAGACCCCAGCAGACAGTGACAGATAGAGGCTCACATTTGCATACAGTACAAGAAAACACAGGCATTTTTTGGGGGGGAGGGGGGGTACTGGCATCACACATAAAGTAGATAGGATGATTTTAGAATGGTGGAGTCTTAGTCATTGACAAAAGGAAAAATGAGAGTGGCCGTGTCTAAATACCCGAATGCCGTGTCCGCAACAACACGTCTATTTCCTATGCTTCACCGGCACATATTGATGTTCTGTAACTGTGACGATACACATTTTAGAAAAGTGGAAGTATTCCAGAGAAATATACTGCAATTGGCATAATACCTTTTACAGGCTTTGACATGTAATATGTTTGATGCTGAAAGCTATACTTTTCCATATTTTTCAGAAGTTAAGTTCCAGGTGCATGGTAACAATTGCTAAGTTGAAAGATAAGGGAAATCCGCACACTGCTCTTGCTAGTATCACTGTTGTTTATTATGAAAAGAGAAACCTGCACACTGCTCTCACTAGTATCACTGTTTTTTATGATGAAAAAATAAACCTGCACACTGCTCTCGCTAGTAGCACTTTTTTATTGAAGCTTACGTGTTGGCCTCTTGGCCTTCATCAGAGCTTTTTGCTCTACTAAAGTAAATAAACCATATTGTGTATAATAATTGATTACATTTCAATAGCGCTTTCATAATCTCAAAGTGCATCAAAAGTAAAAAACAAAGAAGCAATAGATCATGAGTAGCCTAGCTTTAGTTATCTAGGTCAACCAAGTCTGAGTGCATGTATCCTCCAAAGGTGGAGGGACAGTTCATGGCTTGATCAGAGGAAGGTGGTCAGGGACATGGTTGATGAAGATGGAGTCTGATGACGATCTTGTTGTGGGCTGCTCTGGGAGTCGGGTAGCTACTGGACTTCCTTCACAATGTATAGCACCCACTTGAGTGATGCCTCAGCAGCTCTGTGTGCCAGAAATCTCATAACCTGAGTAGTAGCCAGTCGTCCTCATTACGAGCCATCTGCCACAGTACTGCATTCCTTTACTGCATCTGTCATTACTTTCAAGCTTCAGGTGACTCTTCCATTAATACATGCATAGGCCTACGGTACACCTAAATTTACTCCAAATACATTGTTCCAAATGCTAACTTTTTAGCTCACGTAAACCCAAAACAACAACACGGAAAGGTCACTGGGTGGGTCTACAGATGATAATTTCCGGTTCATATGAAGATGTAACTGACGGTGCTTTCAAGACAGTGGGGAACTTGGGGGGAAAGAAACTGCTACGATTGGGAAAATAATTTTTGAACGGTCATCCCACTCGGAATTACAAGTCAGAAAGGCATCAACTTTGAGCTTTGACTTCTCTGCTCTGAAGATCACCGACGTTCTGATTTTTCCCAGTCTGACCTTGTTTTGTTTCCGTATTCCCAGTTGTCTTGAACGGACCAAAAGTAGTACCTTTCGGCCGTGGCATACTGCATACTTTTTACTAAACAGTGCGTGCTAAATAGTATGTAGTACAATTAGTACACAGAATGCAGTTTAAGTAAGTAGTAGGCAAGCCAGATTTCGGACACGGACGCTGACTGACTGAGTAAGGGAAGGAGAGGAAAAAGAGAGGGGGTGTAGGGGGAATTTTTGGAAGGTGATGACAGTGTACTTCCATAGCTCTGTTGCTAGCCTGTCCATTTCCACAGAGTGGCACTCAGCGATGAGCACTAGACCTTGCACAACAGCCTGTGAATTCTGCAGGGTTGCCAGCCTTGCCACGCTGCACTGTGCCAGGCACGACGGGTCTTTTGTTAATGATCTGGAGAAATACTGTGCATTACAGTGCCATTCCCGTCTCTCTCTCACTGTAAGACTGTCTGCCATGCCCCATTGTGACTTCTCTGTCCTCTCCCCTCTCTCTTCACATCTATTGCCTTTGACAATTTCCTCTGTCTTTTTAATATACAGTAACTCCCATCCATCTCTCATTCCTAAATCCCTGTGTGCTTAATTACAGTAATACTGTACATACTGTAATCCAAAGTCCATACACTAGTAGATCCATAATGACTTCCCAACCACTCTACTTTCCAGTCTGCAACACAGCCAAAACCCCTGTTGTCTAGCCACTCCTTTGTGATTCCCACCGGACACTCCAGTTCAGATTTAGACATTGACACACCTCACCAAAAACTTGGCGTTGGCTCATCACATTCCTATAGGGTTCCTACAGATTCCTATAGGGTCTCACAAACACACACATCAATGTGCACTACAGGGAGGCATTCTTTGTCTCCTCGTGGAGATTATGAGCGCAGAGAAAGGTTTTGTTTCACCTCAGTGAACTCTCCAGTGCAGCTGATCACGCTGCAGGTATGTTCAGCTGTTGCCCTTGCTGCTGTGCAGACAGATGGGCTTATGGTGATCCCAAAGAGAGCCAAGCTGCCTTCTCTTCTTAATATAGACACCAGAACTTTTGAATGCACACCTTTTATCAACACCCCTTCTTTGTGACTATTGTGTGTCAGTCGGACCGGCGGTCCACATAAGGGATAGTGTTTGTTCGTTGCAGAATGACAAACTCTTGATTCCTAGGAGCGCTGAGAATGAGTGCTGTGAGAAGTGAAAAGGCCATAGAAAGGAACTGCCGACGACCTCAGTGTGGATGTGGGGCTGTGGTTTTGTGATTAGCAGCCAACAGGGTCTCCCTGTGTTGTTTACCTAAAGGCTTGATTTATGTGGAGTGGAATTCGGAAAGCGGCGAGAATGCTGTCTGAGGTAACGGAGCAGGGAGAGTGATGGGGGCTGAGCGGTTGTAAATATACAGAGGTGAGGATGTGGGCTTTCTCCCCACTGAAACCCAAAACTTTTGCTGAGAGCAGGCACAGTGGGTGTAGTGGATGATGCTGGTCATTTGACTCTGGATGGGAGTTTTAATGACCGTACGTCTGACTCCTTAGTGCCCTGAGTGAATCATCATCTAAAATGATGGTGTGACAATGGTGTGTGGTGAGGGAGAGTGAGGGAGTGAGAGCACAAGAGAGAGAGAGCGAGAGACAGCAACCGAGAGAGGATTAAAAGTCTGCTCATTATGAACTATTTCAGGGACCAAGGAATTCAGGTCCCAAGAGCTCCAAGGGCCACTCAGCCAGCCAGCCAGCCAGTCAGTCTGTCATCTCTCATCCTGCTTTTTAAAGACTTGGGTCTGCAGTCTAAACCAACACGACATCCAGCAGCCTCCTCCTCTTCAGCTGTTCAGAGTCATTTATAACAACAATACTTTTTTCACAGTCATTTATCTAGTCTTCTGCAACAGAGCAGCTATTTATGTAAGGCGGTTGTGTGTGGACTGGCATGCAACTGCCTCCCCTTTCCCTGTGTGTTTGTCTCCAACGGGAACGATGAATGTTTATTATGCTGGATGAACTTTCTGGAGGCATCTCTCCTGTACTAATAAAACCCACTTTATAGTAGTGCTGTGTGTTATGTGTACAAGAGGAAGCTAAGCTGTCCAACAGTGTCATGGTGCCTCACCCCAAAGCGACGTTGTAGATGTTAAACTGCTACGTTGTAGACGTTGTAGATGTTAAACTCACCCAGCCTCTCCTACACTACATTGAGATGTTGACATTTATTGAGAGCCCTATTAAAGCAACACGGGCAAACAAACTGGTACTGAAACCCGAATGAGGCCAGTAAAGTGTTTGTGCTCACAGCTGACTTTTTAAAGATGACAAAAAGGTGGATTGGACCGGTTGCAGCATACCTGGTCTAGTCCCAAAATGTATTACCAACATATTTATTGAATCATTCCCATGAAAGCAATCTTGCAAAGCCCTCCCACTCTAGCCTATAAGCCCCATGGTCCTGCAGGGGAGAGAATACACCGGCAGAGTGGTTTGGATGTATGTGTGGAGAGAAGAGAGTGTGTGCCATTCCTGATGTGCGAGTACTGCTGCAGATAAAGCTACGGTCCACCAGAAGATGAACGGTTTAGAAGAAAACTTGTTATTCACTCCGTTGTGGTGGTGTTATATTGATGAATATACTGTTCTGTTCCTGTACATGGGAATGTCTTACTATGAAGCAAAGTCCCCAAAGACCTGAACTAATGGAGAGGGAGGAAGTACTAGAATAGCGGAATTACAAACAAGACAGACACAGAGTGATTAAGTCTATGCAGACTAGCAGCGATATGCTATTCAGGGCTCTGCCATAGAAAGGAGGAGGGAGATGAATATGGAGTTGAATATGGGGGATAGGTTTGAGGAATCTTGTTTGGCTTCTGCTGCACAATAACATGTCATCCACCCTGCCATCGATTCATCAGTCATCAGCAAGACCGAGGACAAAATGTATCCATCACCCAGAAGGCATCTTCATTCCAACACGATCCCAAGAGTCCATCCAGATTGCATCACCCTTCAGGGGTCGTCTTCGCTGGTGTCCAGCTCAGCCCAGCGCAAAGCACTAGGGATCATTAACATTCCTCCACCAGTGCTCATCACGTCTCCCTCCAGGGGGCTCCTAATCACCATGAGACCACTGTACATCATGCTAACAGCAGCAACAACAACAGTTTTTTTTATAAACCTCCTGAATCTCCATCTCCACAGGTGAGGTAGAAACATCCAAGCGAAATATAATACTGGTGTCGCCAAAGTCACTTTCTCAATTACCGTGAGCAAATTCCTGGGAACTCTCAAAGTATAGTTTAGAGAACTTATTTTGTCTAATGCTAAATGACTACTCAATGCCAACAAATGAACAAAACAAAACACCAGAATAATAATATTTTGGTTGGCCGTTAGCCTAATATTTACACAACAAGAAAAAGGAATTAAGGGTTAATGGAACTTTTCCTCATATTATATGCCAGTAGAGAAAATCAACTAATTATTACAACATGAAAGTAAAATAACATATGCATTATCAGCTGTTGTTCATACATTAAACAAGCAGGATCCTAGATGCAGTCTGAAATTCTAACAAAGCGTTGCTTCAGGACACGTTGTACAGTACAGTTTGCTGTAACCCTTTCTGTACACTCAGTGAGGAGAACAGAGGCGCTCCTACCTTTTTTTGTGGGCTCTGGCATCTTGAGCCGGGTCCCAAGAAAAGCGTCAACGAATGAAAAGCTGCAGGCCGGTAGGTGCCTTCAGATCAGCTTGATTGTATGGGAGGCCAGGTGGAGCGTGGGAGCCCTCAGTCCAGAGGGAGAGAGATAAAGATGGGCGACCACCAGGGAAATTCTCTGGGACCCACAGACCAGAGTGATTGGAAGAGATGAGGAGGGCACAGTGTGGGACAGTATGGGAATCTCAATGGGGGAGAGGCGGCACTGTGACATCTAGGAGATGGGCTTCATGTCTTTATATAGCAGGGCAGCAGTCCCCTCCTCTCTCTAGCTGACAGTACAGCTCCATCCTGCCCCCAGCATCACTGTCTTCACTGTCCTCTATGCCAGCTCTATAGGCTGTTCTCCCAGGGATTCGGTGTGGTAATGGGTGGGGAGACTCTGGCAGAGGTGTGGTTCTTATTCTAAAGGTTCTGATTCCTCATCCAAACAGTGGTGGATCCAAATTATTGGTTTTTGATGACTTCCTGAAGGTTGCCAGATGAAAGGATGCTGAGGTTAGCACTATGACGTACATAACTGGCCAGCCGCCAGTCTACTTTGAATTTCACACTGGCCCCTCAGGGCTGTGTGGCATCAAATGTCTTTCTGTACAGGTCTGATACGGGTACACACGCTACTATCCTCGAACTCTAAAATACCATATCAAACCCAGAACAGATAACACACTGTTTGTGAAATAGATACACTTTTAGGAGTAATACATGTAGGCATGTTCAAAAAACAGAATTGGGACAGAATATTTCAACTGTGGCTTAATTCATTATTGTAATATATAGAAGGCAGACAGAGGCTCTTGGACCATCCATTGCCTATACAGTATCAAACTAAACAGCACTTTGGGAGTACAACACTTTGTGGATTTATTTAGTGTTCTGTGAACTGGATGCCACCATTGCCCAGGCTATCAACCCTGAATGAGATGGACATTGTGTGGGTAGGGCAAAACATCATAGGGTTGCAACATTTCTGGAACTTTCAATAAATTCCCTGGTTTTCCCGGAATCCCGGTTGGAG
This sequence comes from Oncorhynchus masou masou, assembly GCF_036934945.1. Classification (NCBI taxonomy): domain Eukaryota; kingdom Metazoa; phylum Chordata; class Actinopteri; order Salmoniformes; family Salmonidae; genus Oncorhynchus; species Oncorhynchus masou. The sequence goes on from NC_088238.1 coordinate 23,976,741, forward strand.
GATTCCCAGAGTCAGGCGGTAACACGCAGGACATTTGGAACCCTCCAACCAGGATTTCTGGAAAAACTGGGAATTTATTGAACGTTCCAGGAATTTTACAACCCAAAATAAGGCAATGAGGGAGGAGACTGGTCAGTTATGAAGAGTGGTAAATAGGGAATAAAAGCCAATGAGACATTTCGGGCGTGAGATTAATCTGATAGTTCCTGATGATTCAGTCACATTCGTTAGGCCTATACCAAGAGCTATTTGAGTGACTTTGTGGGTTCGCTGCACATAAAAAGATTGAGAAGACTAGCTTATATAGACGTTATGCCAAGTGTCAGAGATCTGTGTAATCCTCGAGGGATGCTGTCCAAGTAAGTAGGCCTGCCTGCGGGGCCAATAAATACTGGAGAGCTGCCCTGGCGGTGGTTATATGGCCTATACTTAGAAAGCTGTCATGAACCTTGACATTTGACATATCGGACATGGAAAGGGGGTTTGATAGAGAATTTTGAGATTGGTGCGGTTGCTAGGAGGCTAATTAACCTTTTAGCACATCGGGTGAGTGATAAATCAGGCAGTGGTCTCTAGTGAGGCTGTGACGATTCGGCCAACAAGGCTTAAAGCTGTTGGGACTTAAAAGGAGAGGTCATCTCGGTGCTTTTATAAAACACACAATGAGGGCTTCTTATTGTGAGCAGTCCCAGGCTCCTGCTGAGACTTAACATAACATAACCACTCAATACCAGGATCCCATTTCCCCAACACTTCAGTTGTTCCTGTAAACTGTTCCACTGCATCTTGTGCTATCATTCACTGTATCAACAACATACTCAGATGTGGCCAATATCAGCGCAGTGCTGCCCCTGTGCATTGAACACAAAAGACCACAGAAGACTGTTTATTGTATCTGAAACAACATCTCTGTCTGCAGCCTTTCAGGCTATCCTATTGAAATGGGACAGTAAAACCCTTCATAAAGAAACCCTGCAACTAATTTGTTGAATCTCTACATATGATACTGCACACCTACTATGCACATTGTCTCCTAATGACGTGGAAGACTTTAATGATTCACACCAGACAGATTTCATGAAGAAAAAAACATGTCCTTACTTAGGCCTAGTGTTAGGTGACTGCCTTCACAGATAGTTTTGAAGTATGTGGCCTTTCTTGGTAACAGACACACACATGCTCTGTACCCCATTTATAACTCAGAGTGGGCTCCAGTTGTAAATGCAAGGCTTAGGGCCGTATCATCTGGGTCTGCTACAAAGAGAACACAAAACCATTTGGAATTGCCTGGTCTGGGCAGGAGTTGGCATCCCAGGGGAGATTTAGCCATGAGGTCACCCTTGAGAGCTGATAGGGACAACCAGGGGGAAACAGTGCCCCTCCGAGGAGCTACACTGACCCCTGCTGGTCACACAAGAACATAACAGCTCTTACCTTTCTACCCATTAAAACACATGATGAAACTAACACCAACACATACACATGACATGCTTCCTGGCATGTACACATGCAGTATGTAGACATACTCTAGTCAATGATTACATGAAATTGTTAACCTCACACAAAAGGAGAGATCACACAAACCAGGCAAAGTATCACACCCAGCCAAGAGACTGCTATTACAGTGACGCTCATTACTGCATATTTCTGTTCCCATAGGAGAATGGCCCATTTTAAACGTTGAGGGTAGCATGGAAAGTAGACTGTAAATAGACTCACTCCTACCTCCTTATGGTGATGGAACTCCCCATGCTCTGATCAAATGTCTCTCTGACTTCAGGGTCCAGTTTTTTAAAGGTTATCTCTCCGGATTTTGGCTATGGGATAGGATTAAATGCAAAGAAATTTAATGAAAAGAACAGGGGTCCCCATTCAAGTCAATGATTCATCCATTCTATTTTTATGCATTTAATTCTAGCCGATAGGCGAAATACAGATGGATAACTTTGGAAAAACTGGGCCCAAGAGGCATTCCTGAGAGCAGAGGCATATGAACCTCTCTGGACTGGTTGACGAACATTTCCAGAACCCTCCAGCTCTCCAGTTCAGGTGCCCAAAAATATGGAGCTTGAATGACAAAAAAAAATGCAATTCGGCTAACAGCCAACCTAAATATTTTTATTCAGTCAGTTGGCTCCATAACTTCATACGCTTCCTGTAGGGGCATATTAATTACGCTGATTCTCTTTCAAAACGTTTCTTAAACGGAAGCAAACGGAACGAAACCGGGAGGGACATACCTGAATTTGTTCAATATAAACTCGTTTCGTTTTGCAACTGGCGGAATGAAAACACTGACTTTTCACGAACAACTAAAACGGAAAATTCCCTTGAAAAAAATATTGGCCTATCAAAGAAAATGCAGTAGCCCGAACTCACCTAGGCACTCTGCAGCGTTGTCTCAACTGTTTTTTTATGTATAAGAAATAGGCCTACATACTTTTTAAAAGAAACATTTACATGGTGTTTATAAGGTGGAAACAAGGCATCTCTCGATCGTGTCAACCGTTCTTATGACACCTCAGTGGTGTCAACAGCTGGGCAGGTAAAATGAATAATTATGCACGCGCTCAACAGCGGCCTCAGATTTTTCCTGCGGTGTATTTAGTTCCCATCATGCAAATGTCGAGATATAATTACATTTAGTTGAAAAACTGAATGGATTATGTAATTACATTAATTGAAAATGCATCAATACCAGACCAGTCCCCCGACATGGTCACGTGATCTGGGTATTTGTTACAATTACATTATTTTTCATGATTGTTATTAGACTTTATTAACATTTAACAAGAAAGAAACATAAGTAAACATTATGAAACATAAATATTATAAAATATATATTATAAACTGGGGTGGTTCGAGCCCTTAATGCTGATTGGCTCAAAGCCGTGGTATATTTATGCAATAATGCCTTGGGGGTGTGGTACTCTATATGGCCAATAAACCACGGCTAAGGGCTGTTCTTAGGCGACACAAGGTGGAGTGCTAGGACACTGCCCTTAGCCATGGTATATTGGCCATATATCACAAACCCCCGAGGTGCCTTATTGCTATTATAAACTGGCTACCAACGTAATTGGAGCATTAAAAATACATGTTTTGTCATACCCATGGTATATGGTCTGAAATACCAAGCCTTTCAGCCAGTCAGCATTCAGGGCTCGAACTACCCACTTTATAACAACAAACCTTATACCAAGGGTATGACAAAATATTTATTTTTACTCTTCTAATTACATTGGTAACCAGTTTATAATAGCAATAAGGCACCTCGGTGGATTTGTGGTATATAGCCAATATACCACGGCTATCCAGGGTTGCATCTTGCCTAAGAACAGCCCTTAGCCGTGGTATATTAGCCATATACTACACCCCTTCTGACAATATTGCCCAAATGTACACTGAGTATATAAAAAATAATTGATTTAGGCTATAGATTTTTAACAGTAGCTATGCCTGCTGTTTGAGATTTTACAGGTACAGTCGGAAGTTTACATACACTTAGGTTGGAGTCATTAAAACTCGTTTTTCAACCTCTCCACAAATTTCTTGTTAACAAACTATAGTTTTGGTAAGTCGGTTAGGATATCTACTTTGTGCATGACACAAGTACTTTTTCCAACAATTGTTTACAGACAGATTATTTCACTTATAATTTACTGTCAAAATTCCAGTGTGTCAGAAGATTACATAGACTAAGTTGACTGTGCCTTTAAACAGCTTTGAAAATTCCAGAAAATGATGTCATGGCTTTATAAGCTTCTGATAGACTATTGGACACTATTTGAGTCAATTGGAGGTGTACCTGTGGATGCATTTCAAGGCATACCTTCAATATCAGTGCCTCTTTGCTTGACATCATGGGAAAATCAAAAGAAATCAGCCAAGACCTCAGAAAAAAAATTGTAGACCTCCACAAGTCTTGTTCATCCTTGGGAGCAATTTCCAAATGCCCGAAGGTACCATGTTCATCTGTACAAACAATAGTACGCAAGTATAAACACCATGGGACCACGCAGCCATCATACCTCTCAGGAAGGAGACGCGTTCTGTCTCCTAGAGATGAACGTACTTTGGTGTATGAAAAGTGCAAATCAATCCCAAAACAACAGCAAAGGACCTTGTGAAGATGCTGGAAGAAACAGGTACAAAAGTATGTGTATCTACAGTAAAAACGAGTCCTATATCAACATAACCTGAAAGGCCTCTCAGCAAGGAAGAAGCCACTGCTCCAAAACCGCCATTAAAAAAGCCAGACTACGGTTTGCAACTGCTCATGGGGACAAAGATCGTACTTTTTGGAGAAATGTCCTTTAGTCTGATGAAACAAAAATATAACTGTTTGGCCATAATGACCATCGTTATGTTTGGAGGAAAAAGGGAAAGCTTGCATGCCGAAGAACACCATCCCAAACATGAAGCACGGGTGTGGCAGCATCATGTTGTGGGGGTGCTTTGCTGCAGGAGGGACTGATGCACTTCACAAAATAGATGGCATCATGAGGGAGGAAAATTATGTGGTTATATTGAAGCAACATCAGTCAGGATGTTAAAGCTTGGTCGCAAATGGGTCTTCCAAATGGACAATGACCCCAAGCATACTTCCAAAATTGTAGCAAAATGGCTTAAGGACAACAAAGTCAAGGTATATGAGTGGCCATTACAAAGCCCTGACTTCAATCCTACTGAAAAAGCGTATGCGAGCAAGGAGGCCTACAAACCTGACTCAGTTGCACCAGCTCTGTCAGGAGGAATGGGCCAAAATTCACCCAATTTATTGTGGGAAGCTTGTGGAAGGCTACCCAAAACATTTGACCCAAGTTAAAAAATTTAAAGACAATGCTACCAAATACTAATTGAGTGGATGTAAACTTCTGTGAATGTGATGAAAGAAATAACAGTTGAAATAAATAATTATCTCTACTATTATTCTGACATTTCACATTCTTAAAATATAGTGGTGATCCTATCTGACCTAAGACAGGGAATTTTTACTAGGATTGAATGTTGGGAATTGTGAAAAACTGAGTTTAAATGTATTTGGCTAAGGTGTATGTAAACTTCCGACTTCCGATTTAACAAGTGACACCAACAAGGGATCATAGCTTTCACCTGGATTCAACTGGTCAGTCTGTCATAGATAGAGCAGGTGTCCTAAATGTTTTGTACAGTCAGTTTAGTATCCTATAGCAGAAGCCTACACAACATGCCAGTCATATACCTCTGTCTGTGTAAAATATCACACAGCAGGCTTAGCTACTGATAAAAATCTACAGACTAAATCAAGTCAGTCTTCAAATTATTGATGATTGATTTGATGATGATCGAATTGATGATTGATATTTACAATAGATTACAGTTTTTCATGTGAAAATGTGTCCTTTACAGTTTTCCCTGATGGCACTTCCTCAAGGCACTCAAGGTCGCTCTGCTGAACTGATAGGTCAGTTTCATCTTCACCTTGAAGATCTCTCCAGACCGGGCATAGTTCCTCAGCGCCCTGGACATCTTCTGGTAGGTCATGGGCCTCCTGTTGCCTTTCCTCTGCCCCCAGAGTGCTGCTACCTGTTCCTTGTTCCGGGAAGAGAAGCGGAACACTCCGTCTGCTGCCGCTGGCACCCAGGAAACGCAGTGGGCCATGCCAAGGTTCTCCAGCATCTCAAACAAGAAGTGAAACAGACGCACCTTTCTACCTGTAACCACAGTAACAATGATGGAGCGGTTAACAATATCCCGTCATAATTGATGATAAAAATCCCTTTGTGAGATGACCAGCTGTGATGGTGTTCAGTGGTAAAGTTGTAAACATTTAGCTCATTTGATATGCATGTAAAACATACAGAGATAAGCGAGGTATGGGACCATTGTCCTTTACAGTTAAAGGCAGGTCTCTTTAGGCATTGGTCCCTCAGGGCAGAATGAGTTCCAGTGGCAGTATCTACTAACCACAAAAAGGGAACTTGCCTCTTTCACCAGGTCCAATGTGGTGTGTGGGTGCTGGTCTTGCTGACATAGTATATGGCAAAGTGTGGTCTGTCCCTTTCTCAGACGTTGTAGTGGTGTTTTGGTCCAGTAGTGTTGTTGTGTAGCCACCGTGTGATTGCATAGCCTGAAAAACGTTGTTTTTTTAACCAACTGAGTTGTATGACTGAGACAAGCAGAACATCACCCAATAAACTATAGCCCTATACTGTGTATCTTTCACAGATCAAAGTGCTGTCTATGACATGCTGACCTAAGCATCATGGGGAGGCTTATATCTGTCGTTCTGCCCCTGAACAAGGCAGTTAACCCACTGTACCTCGGCCATCATTGAAAGTAATAATTTGTCCCTAACTGACTTGCATAGTTAAATAATGGTCAAATAAATCAATAAAATAAAATAAAAATATATATATATCATTGAATGCATACCTCTTCCTCATGGCAAGTTTCACCAAAGTTTCCTTCCATTGTCACTGGTGTAGGCAAAGCACAGACACCTCCCACTGCAATAGTGTGGAAAAAGAGGTGGCATTAAAAATATACAAAAATCCATTTATTTGTGTGATTCATAACGCTAATAGAGAACAACCTTTTTCTCCGGTATCTCCAGTGCCCTGTCTGTAGTGTTCCTCCAGAAAGTCCAAAATCACCTCCAGATCTGTCTGGTTATCTTCGAAAGAATTCTGACAAAGATAACCGATTCAAATTGTACAGCAGACTCACACATACAGTTCAGTTTGAAAGTGTGACGTCAATATACATCACTGTGCAGTTATCCTTAAGCTTATAACGGTCTCATATTTACCATCATTGTCAGATGCACGTAGATTGCTGCAGTCACAGGTCCTGATCCCAGGTTTTTCACAGAGTTGTGTGTTAGATGAAATGCATGAAGGAACTGTGTGACACCCAGGCTTTTATTATGCCTCCGCAACATGACAGCCAGTTGGGGCTGCCTTGCTTATCGCCTGGCCTGCACTACTCACCACAACTAGGCTACCGTAATAAACTTTCACCACAGGAACAATGACCACCACCCCACAAAGCCCACCACCAGAGAAGCACTGTCTCCCAGGACAGACCACATCCTCACCGCTGGGCAAGATAAGAGCAGCCATGGGCTCTCTTGACAGGAAAACAGCACTTATCACAATGGTTTGCCTTTTGGGATAGCAATACACCTTGTGTTCATGTCTTACAGAGTGTGGATTGATGGGGAATTGTGAGTGAGGGGTAGACAGTGTTGTTATTGCCGTTGCACAAGCAGACATATTTGGCTCATTCAACAAAGTTAATGGTTTTCTCTTTTTTTCCCCTCTTTTTTTCCTCGGACACAACAAGGATGGGACACTTGTTCGAACTCATGACATTTTCGCCATTGTTAGGTAAGCAAGAATGGCACGGTTATGAAGTCAGTTATGAAGTCAGTGTTGAAGTCAGTGTTGATGCAGTGTTGAATAATTCATTGCCTAAAATAAAACTGTATACACAGTACAAATACAAATGATACAAAAGTGATTTATTAAAATACAGCATTGTGTGTGAGATACAAAGGAATTCAATTAATTATTTACAAAATGACATGCAGTAATACATGTTCGTATTTGAAACCAACATTGTAATTCTTTCCCTGTGCATGTACAGTACCCACACCGAAGGCTTATAACTGGTTCACAGTTCTCATAGGTAAAAAAAGTGAATATCTTTTCATTATTTACATATTCAATAAGCTACAATACCTGATCAATGGTCATTACATTTTTTTAAACGGCAAAAGGTGCTGACTTAACGGAGTGTAAACACTTTAAAATTTTCTTTACCATGACTGTTACGTTTCCTGACCCCCATAGCACAATGGCTGCATAACAAGCCCCAGTTGTAGGCCAACTCAGAAGTATGCAGGAGTAGCAGTATGAATTGACAGTTAGCTAAAGCAGTTTTTAACCTCTGTTATTTTCCACAGTGACATTACCTGAGTTCATACCTTGGTGACTGTGGATGAAGTGAAGCTTGTGGCAAGATCACAGTCTCCCTGGAGGGAGTAATGTTCATACCAGCTGTGCCAGTCAGGTGCAGAGGCAGAGCCATAGTAAGCCTGTTCAGCTGGGGCATGCTGCTGGTGGAGGAGCACCTCCCGCCCAGGGTGGACAGCCTCGGGGTGCCCGGCAGGGGGAATGACGTGACTGATGCCCCCAAGCCTCTGGATGATCGACGGGTTGAACTGGTAGGTGAGTTTGCGGCGCACCTTTACGATCTCGCCCGTTCGGCTGTAGTTGCGTAGCGCCCGTGCCATCTTCTGATAGGTCATGGTCTTGCGGTTGCCCTTGCGCTTGCCCCAGCACTCGGCCAACTTCTCTTTGTTCTTGGAGATGAAGTGGAAGGTGCTGCTGCCACGGTCCGTCCACTGGATGGAGTCAGCCATGTTGGGATCGCCCAGAGCCTCATGCAGGTACTCATAAAGACGCAGCTTCTTGCGACCTGATGAGATTAAAAGGTTGACTATAATAAAATCATAAACAGGCAGAGATTCAGTTGTAATGATGTCAATTTGATACTTGGCAATCAAAAATCTGAAGCAATAGAATACTAAAGTATTAGAAACATGTTTAATTCTAGCGTGTGTAGTTGTACTCTCCCACATCACTTACAGACATTGTCATCACTCATCACTGGTGGCCAAACACTGCTCACCTTTGCCGTTCCTCGGTGGCGGTGCGATGGAGTAGAACTGGGGGTACTCCACAGTTACAGATGGACCCAGTGAGTCGTAAGGAACAACATGAGGCCATGCCTGGCAGGAGGAGGAGAGAAAGACGGGCCAGGTCAGTCACATCCACATGAGACATGACACATACATGTACTGTAACCTTACATCACAGTTGTGCAAACTTGGAGAAGTCAGTCAATAGTACTATACTAGTAAAATACAACCACTTGTTCTGTACACTCACCGTCTGCTCATTCCAGTCATATGGACCTGGCACATCAGAAGGGTGGGTGATGGGGTAGCAGCACATTATGCTCGATCGCGTTGGAGGCTCAAAGTACTTATACTCTAAGTAGAGGGAGAAAAATATAGTCCTTCAATACAGTCTTCACTGCCAGAACCAATGAGACTAAAATGTATTGAATCATTTTTCAGGCATGCTCAATACAAAGAAAGTATAAACAATAATGTCTGTACAATAATGATGGTGATTGTTAGCTTTCAGATTTAAATCTGTTTTTCTGGCATGAGTGTTGAAGTGTAAGTTTACCTGTATCACAATACGGATCGTCAGAGTGCCGTTGAATCACATCAATTGCATCCTGGAAGTGCTGGTTGATGTCATTATCCAGGGAGATCTAGGAAAACATCAATAACATGCAATCAACTACAATGTCGTAATTAGGCGAAAAGTTAAGCTACAAAATGAATAGGAATAAATGCCTTATTCGAGAACAACATGAAATGTACTTAAAATAAAAACTAAATTGATCTTCAATCTGTTATGACTCACCATTTTGTATGTTTGAGCGTTAACTTCAGACAAGGCAAGCAGTGTCTGTGTGAGATGGATGTACTTGTGCAGGTGTATATATAGTGGTGTAAGCCCCAATATTCACCTTTCAGCTAAAACGAAGTGTCAGAAAAGAGATTGGTTGATTTAAATGTGTCAACGTCAATTCGTGGTTGGCAATACTTCTCTTTTTGGAAGAGCAGATCAGATACACCTCCCACAATCACTCTTTCACACTGTTACTAGATCAGATCACATGAATAATAATAACCTCTCTTATGACTTCATTTATCCAGGAGTATCCTTCAATAGCATATTAATTAGCATTTTTTGGGTAGATATTTATAAACATGCATATTATCTTACCATAAATGCTCTTCAGTAAATATAGACTTTACTGTAAATTGAAATCTGAGACCCTTGAACTGCTGAGGGATATGTCTATATAATTTCCATTATATTGTTTTACAGGGTTTTAAGTGTATTGGCTGACGTGGCTAACACTTACAGAGCCTATAGAATGTCTACACCCCCTTAAGCTTTTTTTACACATTTTGATGCGTTACAAAGTGGGGTTGAAATAGATGTATTTGTATTTTTTTTGTCATTGATCTAGGAAAAATAATCCACAATGTCAAAGTGAAAAGAAAATTCTACACATTTTTACAAATTAATAAAAATGTAATTACTAAAATATAGTCTTTACGTAAGTTTTCACCTCCTTTGTTTAGGCAAGCCTAAATTAATTCAGATGTCAAATTTGGCTTAACAAATCAAATAATATGTTACATGGGCTCACTCTATGGGAAATAATAGTGGTTGATTTTTGGGTAACCATAACAAATCAAACATTGAATATATCTTTAAGCATGGTCAAGTTAAAAATTATGTTGTGGATGATGTATTAAATCACCCATACACATCAAAGATGCAGTCGTCCTTCTGAACTGAGCTGCAGGACAGGAAGGAAACTGCTTTGGGGTGTCATCACGAGGCCATTGATGATTTTTAAAACAGCTACAGAGTTCAATGGCTGTGATGGGAGAAAACAGGATGAACAACATTGTCACGGCTTCCACTGAAGTCGTTTCCTCTCCTTGTTCGGGCGTTGTTCGGCGGTCAGCGTCACTAGTCTTCTAGCCATCGTCGATCCACTTTTCATTTTCCATTTGTTTTGTCTTGTTTTCCTACACACCTGGTTTCCATTTCCCTCATTAAGTGTTGTGTATTTAACCCTCTGTTCCCCACATGTCCTTGTGTGGAATTGTTTGTATGTAAGTGCTTGTGCACTATGTTAATGGTGCGCGTTGGGTTTTGTACCCATGTAGGTTCTTTTTTTTATTGCCGTTGGTTTTTGAAATTAAACTGCTCCGGCTATTACCTATTTCTGCTCTCTTGCGTCTGACTTCACTTGCACCAGTTCCACAACCCTTACAAACATTGTAGTGACTCCAGAATAATTACCTAAACAGCAGAGTGAAAAGAAGAATAAAAATATACAGAATATGCATCCTGTATTCACTAAAGTAAAAAAAATACACTTTTGGCCTAAATGCAAAGCCTTATGTTTGGTGGAAATCCAACACAACACATCACTGAGTAACTGCCTCCTTATTTTCAAGCATGGTCAAATCAAATCAAATCAAATTTATTTATATAGCCCTTCGTACATCAGCTGATATCTCAAAGTGCTGTACAGAAACCCAGCCTAAAACCCCAAACAGCAAGCAATGCAGGTGTAGAAGCACGGTGGCTACGAAAAACTCCCTAGAAAGGCCAAAACCTAGGAAGAAACCTAGAGAGGAACCAGGCTATGTGGGGTGGCCAGTCCTCTTCTGGCTGTGCCGGGTGGAGATTATAACAGAACATGGCCAAGATGTTCAAATGTTCATAAATGACCAGCATGGTCGAATAATAATAAGGCAGAACAGTTGAAACTGGAGCAGCAGCACGGCCAGGTGGACTGGGGACAGCAAGGAGTCATCATGTCAGGTAATCCTGGGGCATGGTCCTAGGGCTCAGGTCCTCCGAGAGAGAGAAAGAAAGAGAATTAGAGAGAGCATATGTGGGGTGGCCAGTCCTCTTCTGGCTGTGCCGGATGGAGATTATAACAGAACATGGCCAAGATGTTCAAATGTTCATAAATGACCAGCATGGTCGAATAATAATAAGGCAGAACAGTTGAAACTGGAGCAGCAGCACGGCCAGGTGGACTGGGGACAGCAAGGAGTCATCATGTCAGGTAGTCCTGGGGCATGGTCCTAGGGCTCAGGTCCTCCGAGAGAGAGAAAGAGAGAGAGAAGGAGAGAATTAGAGAACGTACACTTAGATTCACACAGGACACCGAATTGGACAGGAGAAGTACTCCAGATATAACAAACTGACCCAGCCCCCCGACACATAAACTACTGCAGCATAAATACTGGAGGCTGAGACAGGAGGGGTCAGGAGACACTGTGGCCCCATCCAGGGACACCCCCGGACAGGGCCAAACAGGAAGGATATAACCCCACCCACTTTGCCAAAGCACAGTGGTGTCTGCATCATGGTATGGGTATGCTTGACATCGGCAAAGACTGGGATATTTTTCAGGATGAAAATAAACTGGATGGAGCTAAGCACAGGCAAAATCCTAGAGGAAAACCTGCTTCATCTGCTTTCCACCAGACACTGGGAGAGGAATTCACCTTTCAGATGGACAATAACCAACAACACAAAGTCAAATCTACACTGAAGTTGCTTACCAAGAAGACAGTGAATGTTTTGACTTAAATCTGCTTGAAAACCTATGGCAAGACATTAAAATTGCTGTCTAGCCATGATCCCCAATACCTTGATAGAGCTTGACGAATTTTGAAAAGAACAACAGGTGAATATTGCCCAATCCAGATGTGCAAAGCCCTTATGCATTCGCTGCCAGAGGTGTGTCATGTATTGACTCAGGGGGGTGAATACTTATCTAATCAAGCTATATTAGTGTTTTCATTTTTCATTCATCTTTTTTTTAATGTTGTGTTGTGTAGATCGTTGACAAAAAAAGTACAATTAAATACATTTTTGTCCCACTTTGTAATATATTAAAATGTGAAAAAAAATCCAAGGGGGTGTAGATTTTCTATAGGCACTGTATCTGTAACCAAACTGCAGTCGTTGACATCAAGTGATAAGAACCCTATTAGTTTTCCATTCTAAAGCCTGAGTATAAGCGCCATGTAGCCTTTAGTCCATTTAGCATTTTTTCATAGTAAGTTATTATGGACACACTGGAGATGGTGTAGTGAACGTAGTGAACGTAGTGAAAAGTGTTGCATAATGTCTGGTAAATAGTTGATCTGTATTTCAGTAGATTAGCAATCTGTTGGTTTTAGAATTGATACAATGTTGCTGATTTATCCTGACTTGTAATGAATATTACTGTATGCCTAAGACAAACACAATAAGGTGTGCATGATGAGTGTTGATTTCAGCAGAAGAAGGAAAAGTAGATGATTAAAAACCATACTTCCCTAATTCTATTGATGGAATCATCTGCACCTGTTAAAAAAACCTTGTGTAACTTGATTGCACCTTCTGAACCACTAGGGACTGCTAATGCACACATCGCAATTTTTAACAGCATTTGTTGATTTCATTTTCACACTCGATATAATATTTCAGTAAATCAATGTGGGCCACACCGTCTAGTCACTGTTGCAACCATATGTTGTACAGATATCACAAATTTTAATAAATAGATATGTGTTGCTTAACTGGAAATGACCTATGCATTATGGGTCAGATTTTTGACCTGAGTCATAAAAGCTACCGTTAATGATTCATAGTTCAAGTATATGTATTTGTCTTGTCCGCAAATCCCAACTCCTCCCTCTCCAAATAAACAAGGGATTTTTGAGAAGTTCATTTATTAGAAGCTGCCGACACGTTTTAAATATCAACGGACTGACTCCTGAAGTTCCCCTTTCAGGTTCGCTGAGTGTGAATACAGCGGATATCTTGCCTGGATGGGTAGATTAAAAGATTATGGACACAGTGCAACAAAGATGCACAGATTTGATCTATCCATATCCCTAGCCTGCACTATGGCATATACTGTAAAACCGCTGTCTACACTCACTGAACTAGACCATACATTTATATAACTAGACAGTTTTGGAATTGAAAATACATTTTAACTTACTGCATACTGTGTGTGTGTGATGGGTGCATGTGTGTGCGTGTGTATAGATGTGCGTGTGCTTGTGTGGGGTTTCCTCTAGGTGACTCGTATTGTTCGAAAGCTAGAAACCACTATCTAAACGTTCTCCCCCTCTAGCTTTCTTTCCATTGTACACATTAACATGGTCAAACTTCTGTCAAAAGTAAACTATAAATCAAAAACAACAACCATGCAACCAATAATACAGGCCCTCTTGACTCCCTCTATTTACTAAATGTATTTGTATAGATTGTGATCAAGTACATGTTTTGATTACAACATCACAGCTATAGTTATAACAATTAACCCATGGCAGGAAGATTGAGGTTGACATATTTACCTGAGAGCGGTCTGTGCGTGCGTGGGTGTGTATGAGTGCGTGTCTGTGCCAAGGGGTTTACATTTACCCATAAAGCAGCTGTGCGGGCTGCTTTATCTCTTCAAACAAAGAAGCATTTTTCTTCCCCTTCTCTGCAGGCTCTATTGAAAAGGTCTGTTTATATCAACACCAATGAGGGAAGGGCAGTGTAACCGCAACACGGTTGACACCGATTCAACTTCTTTATTTACTGCCACTCAATGAAAATCAAGAAGTACCAAAGGCACTGACACAGATTAAATCAGTGGAATAAAGTTTGTGAGGCCACAGCATTGTAAAACTATATCAGTGAGATCATGTTATGGTCTGAGTTATGGATGTGGATGTTGCATGTTGAGTTTCTTTTGTTTTTGTTATTTTGTTTAATTTTTGTTCTGCAAGAATGTATTTTTTTCTCACTATATCAAAGTAATTGTAGATGCCACTGGTTCCTATTAACGGAGTATGAATACATGTTAATTTGAGACAGTCAATGTTAACAGTTTAGATAGCCTTTGGCTTGTGGTTAGAGAAAATGTAACCACAAGTACTATTTAGAAAAAAATATGATGTATATCTCTGAGATTGTTTTAGATATAATTTCAAATGAAATAATACAGAATGAATAACTTAATTTATACTTTTTCCATTTTAAGTTTTAGCCAGTGAATTCATGGGCATAGACTTGTGAATATGAGTCACTTATAATTATATCCTGGCTTATCCTGCCTAGTTAAATAAAGGTTAAATAAAATAAAAAATAAAAATATATCCACAACAGGAAAAAACTGTTCCACATATTTTTTAAATTAATTTTTTATTTTTTACTGTTCCACACATGGCCACTAGGAAGTAGTAAAGACTGACATCACACCATGTCAGAAAATTATAATAATACATCTAATTTAGACAATCCTTCAGTTCAAAGAAAAAAACGGTTTATGTATGTACTTCATAGAAAGTAACATTAACATTTATAATTGTTTATAACAGAGCGAGAATTAAGGTTGGGAATGTTTGCTGAGTAACCAATGTGTGTTTCACAAGGAATAAAAATGTCAAAGGGACCTTTTCTTATCAAATATATTTCCCCCACAGCAGCCAATGTAGGAAAATATTGGAGCACAGAACACAATCTGAGTGCATTCAATTCTTTAGGGCTTGCAGAAGACCTCTATTTATTTGCCATGTTGAACAGGAAATCAATCTCTAGGGTTTGCAGACAAATAGTAGTTGTTGTTCTGTATTACAAAAAACTGAGCAACAGGGGGCAGTGCTGTGTGGTTACTGTAACTCCAGATATCCACACCTGCTATATACAGTGCCTTGCGAAAGTTTTCGGCCCCCTTGAACTTTGCGACCTTTTGCCACATTTCAGGCTTCAAACATAAAGATATAAAACTGTATTTTTTTGTGAAGAATCAACAACAAGTGGGACACAATCATGAAGTGGAACAACATTTATTGGATATTTCAAACCTTTTTAGCAAAATTATTCAGCCCCCTTAAGTTAATACTTTGTAGCGCCACTTTTTACTGCGATTACAGCTGTAAGTCGCTTGGGGTATGTCTCTATCAGTTTTGCACATCGAGAAACTGACATTTTTTTCCCATTCCTCCTTGCAAAATAACTCGAGCTCAGTGAGGTTGGACGGAGAGCATTTGTGAACAGCAGTTTTCAGTTCTTTCCACAGATTCTCGATTGGATTCAGGTCTGGACTTTGACTTGGCGATTCTAACACCTGGATATGTTTATTTTTGAACCATTCCATTGTAGATTTTGATTTTTGGATCATTGTCTTGTTGGAAGACAAATCTCCGTCCCAGGTCTTTTATTTATTTATTGTTTTTAACTTTTTTAACTGGGCAAGTCAGTTAAGAACAAATTCTTAGTTTCAATGATGGCCTAGGAACAGTGGGTTAACTGCCTGTTCAGGAGCAGACCGACAGATTTGTACCTTGTCAGCTCGGGGATTTGAACTTGCAACCTTTCGGTTACTAGTCCAACACTCTAACCACTAGGCTACCCTGCTGCCCTGCTGCCCCTTTTGCAGACTCCATCAGGTTTTCTTCCAGAAGGGTCCTGTATTTGGCTCCATCCATTTTCCCATCAATTTTAACCATCTTCGCTGTCCCTGCTGAAAAAAAGCAGGCCCAAACCATGATGCTGCCACCACCATGTTTGACAGTGGGTATGGTGTGTTGAGGGTGATGGGCTGTGTTGCTTTTACGCTAAACATAACGTTTTGCATTGTTGCCAAAAAGTTCAATTTTGGTTTCATCTGACCAGAGCACCTTCTTCCACATGTTTGGTGTGTCTCCCAGTTGGCTTGTGGCAAACTTTAAACAACACTTTTTATGGATATCTTTAAGAAATGGCTTTCTTCTTGCCACTCTTCCATAAAGGCCAGATTTGTGCAATATACGACTGATTGTTGTCCTATGGACAGAGTCTCCCACCTCAGCTGTAGATCTCTGCAGTTCATCCAGAGTGATCATGGGCCTCTTGGCTGCATCTCTGATCAGTCTTCTCCTTGTATGAGCTGAAAGTTTAGAGGGACGGCCAGGTCTTGGTAGATTAGCAGTGGTCTGATACTCCTTCCATTTCAATATTATCGCTTGCACAGTGCTCCTTGGGATGTTTAAAGCTTGGGAAATCTTTTTGTATCCAAATCCGGCTTTAAACTTCTTCACAGCAGTATCTTGGACCTGCCTGGTGTGTTCCTTGTTCTTCATGATGCTCTCTGCGCTTTTAACGGACCTCTGAGACTATCACAGTGCAGGTGCATTTATACAGAGACTTGATTACACACAGGTGGATTGTATTTATCATCATTAGTCATTTAGGTCAACATTGGATCATTCAGAGATACTCACTGAACTTCTGGAGAGAGTTTGCTGCACTGAAAGTAAAGGGGCTGAATAATTTTGCACGCCCAATTTTTCAGTTTTTGATTTGTTATTGAAATATCCAATAAATGCCGTTCCACTTCATGATTCTGTCCCACTTGTTGTTGATTCTTCACAAAAAAATACAGTTTTATATCTTTATGTTTGAAGCCTGAAATGTGGCAAAAGGTTGCAAAGTTCAAGGGGGCCGAATACTTTCGCAAGGCACTGTAAGCTTTGGCCCTTTGCTGATTTGCAGCTGAGTCACTATACAGATTAATATCCACTAATACATTTGATCAAAAACTAACATAGTCACTGAGTTTGCCCACTGTGACACAGAACAAGAAATTATACAATACCCCTTGAAGTGGCTCAACTATAGTCATAACTGGTGTGTGTGTGTGTGTGTGTGTGTGTGTGTGTGTGTGTGTGTGTGTGTGTGTGTGTGTGTGTGTGTGTGTGTGTGTGTGTGTGTGTGTGTGTGTGTGTGTGTGTGTGTGTGAGTGTGTGTGTGTGTGCGTGGGCGTGCATGCGTGTGTGTTATTTTATAGTGCATTGACAGGGACAAAAAATAAACAACAAACAACGATCTGATTTTTAAGATATTTTAAAAGTGTAATTTCCTGTGAATTTACAGAGAAACAAATATTATTGCTCTTACAAATCTCTTGAGCTCTTACGTGGACTGAGGTAGCACAGGAAATAGATAAAAAATGTCACCAACCTTTATAATACTACTTAGATGCAAAGAAACGCATTGTGTAAAATCCAGTATGTACTTGGTGGAATAGTTTAGAGTAGATTTTAAAAGACCTGGGTTATATGGCTGCTGGGGCTCACAGGATAGGGGTTTGCTACTTTCTGCAGTAAGCCACAGCCCCATAAGCTAATACTCCCACAATAGCCACCATTGCAGCACCTCCACACAGCAGCACAGGTAGCTCAGTGGCATGTAGCGATGTAGCAAGCTCAGCCTCTGTCTTTTCTGGTGGAACCTCCTGTGTCACTGGTGGGATTTCCTGTGTCTCCTGGGCAGTGTGGAGCGAGGCCAAGGTCTCTGGTTGGCTGTTAGTTTGGCTCTGGTCTGGTGGCTGTGGTACTCCTGGTCCTAGGACCGGGGGAGGGTGGAGCTGCTCCTGCATAGAGTATTGGAGCTCTGAATGTAACTCAGCTAGTGTAGGTATTGAGGGGACAGGAGTAGAGGAGGCAGAGGGGGGCTCTAGCTTCCAAACTGGCATGGGCATAGAGGCAGTGGTGGCGTGGGATACTTCAACAGGCTCCTCCTGGACAAATAGCTCCTCAGCCACAGACATAATTAAATCCATATTCTCTTGGTGGTCAGCTGACACCTCAGATGAAGGTAATAATTCCTGGGTATCCAGCTCCTCTTCCCTGAACTCAGACATGTCTCCTCCTCCCCCAAGCACACTCATCACACAGGCCTGCAGCTCCTCCTCTTCCCCCAGGCTCCCGTCTTCCTCCTCCTCCGCAAGTATCTTCTCCTCCCGCTCTAGGTGGACCATGTCGGAGATGGAGGAGTGGTTCTCGCTGCGCTCCTCAGCTAGGTGGACCACTCCGTCGCTGCTGTCCAGGCTCTTGGTGTCCTCGGGGTCCATCATGTCTCCCACGGTGGACCAGGACTCAGCCAGGCTGCTCTCTGTCTGCCAGGGGCCAGACCCGCCACTGTCTCCCTGGCTCGGCTGTAACGTGGCGGTGCCCAGCCAATCAGGCTTCTGCTCTCCAGACAGGGAATTGACCTCACCACTGTCCCCCCCTCTGGACACTGCTGGGACCTTGCCCTCCAGTCTGAAACCTGGCCACTAGAGAGACACAACAGACAACCAACCATTAACATGAAAACATATAGGATAATATTGTTCAGAAAATAAATTAAATTCCTAAAATCAACAATAAATTAATCAACTATATTGAGTTGAATATAAAACCTTTATAACTACTTAATCGTTGCTAGAATGATTGTGTGTTTTTATGACACAGAATCTCATAGCGTCTGTTTCTGATCTCTTGCCAACTGCTTATGGAATTGTTTGGCTTGAAAATGGCAGCAATAGAGTTGGCAAGAGCACACACCATTCTGGGACTAGGCTATCTCATAGCTGTGGTCCCTGGAAAAGGTTAACCAATATATTAGAAGATGTCCTTCAGTGACGTGGACCGATCAAGTTCTGTGTGGAAAAAGTAGCACCCTCTGCTCCGTGTTGCAGCATTCTTTTCTATATATAGCCTGGCCCTCACATGTCTGACTATGTATAAGCCCTATATATGTATTTCCATTTCAGCCAGAGGACATTGCACTTGCGCAAAACGTTACAATTAGAAAAATACAGTCCATGCGAAAAGTATTCAGACCCCTTGACTTTTTCAACATGTTGTAATGTTAAAATCTATTTCTAAATTGTTTTCCCCCCTCATCAATCTACACACAATACCCCATAATAAGCAAAAACAGCTTTTTAGAAATGTTTTCTAATTCATATTTCAAAAAATGAAATATCACATTTACATAAGTATTCAGACCCTTTACTCAGTACTTTGTTGAAGTACCTTTGGCAGCAATTACAGCCTCAAGAACCTCTCAAGCTCTGTCAGGTTGGATGGGGAGTGTCGCTGGGCAGCTATTTTCAGGCCTCTCCAAAGTCCATGCTTTAGCTCGGCCACTCACAGTGGCTCACTTACAGTGGCATTTTTCCTATTTTGTTGCCTTACAACCTGGAATTAAAATTGATTTTGAGGGGTTTGTATCATTTGATTTACACAACATGCCTACCACTTTGAAGATGCAAAATATTTTTTATTGTGAAACAAACAAGAAATAATACAAAAAAACAGAAAACTTGAGCGTGCATAACTATTCACCCCCCCCCCCCCCCAAAGTCAATACTTTGTTGAGCCACCTTTTGCAGCAATTACAGCTGCAAGTCTCTTGGGGTATGTCTCTATAAGCTCTATTTTTGTCCATTCTTCAAGGCAAAACTGCTCCAGCTCCTTCAAGTTGTATGGGTTCTGCTGGTGTACAGCAATCTTTTAGTCATACCACAGATTCTCAATTGGATTGAGGTCTGGGCTTTTACTATGCCATTCCAAGACATTTAAATGTTTCCCCTTAAACCACTCGAGTGTTGCTTTAGCAGTATGCTTAGGGTCATTGTCTTGCTGGAAGGTGAAGCTTCGCCCCAGTCTCAAATCTCTGGAAGAATGAAACAGGTTTCCCTCAAGAATTTCCCTGTATTTAGCGCCATCCATCATTCCTTCAATTCTGACCAGTTTCTCAGTCCCTGCCAATGAAAAACATCCCCACAGCATGATGCTGCCACAACTATGCTTCACTGTGGGGATGGTGTTCTCGGGGTAATGAGAGGTGTTGGGTTTGCACCAGACATAGCATTTTCCTTGATGACCAAAAAGCTACATTTTTGTCTCATCTGACCAGAGTACCTTCTTTCATATGTTTGGGGAGTCTCCCACATGACTTTTGGTGAACACCAAACATATTTTCTTATTTTTTTCTTTAAACAATGGCTTTTTTCTTGCCACTCTTGCGTAAAGCCCAGCTCTGTGGAATGTACAGCTTAAAGTGGTCCTATGGACAGATACTCCAATCTCTGCTGTGGAGCTTTGCAGCTTCTTCGGGGTTATCTTTGGTCTCTTTGTTGCCTCTCTGATTAATGTCCTCCTTGCCTGGCCCGTGGGTTTTGGTGGGTGGCCCTCTCTTGGAAGGTTTGTTGTGGTGCCATATTCTTTCAATTTTTTAATAATGGATTATTAAAAAATTGTGGGATGTTCAAAGTTTCAGATATTTTTAATACCCAACCCTGATCTGTACTTCTCCACAACTTTGTCCCTGACCTGTTTGGAGAGCTCCTTGGTCTTCATAGTGCCACTTGTTTGGTGGTGCCCCTTGCTTAGTGGCGTTGCAGACTCTGGGGCCTTTCAGAACAGGTGTATATATACTGAGATCATGTGACAGATCATGTGACAGTTAGCTTGCACACAGGTGGACTTCATTTAATTAATTATGTGACGTCTGAAGGTAACTGGTTGAACCAGATCTTATTTAGAGGCTTCATAGCAAAGGGGGTGAATACATATGCACACACCATTTTTCCGTTGTTTTTAATTTTTACATTTTTTAAATTTCACTTCACCAATTTAGACTATTTTGTGTATGTCCATTGCATGAAATCCAAATAAAAATCAATTTAAATTACAGGTTTTAATGCAACAAAATAGGAAAAACACCAAGGGGGGTGAATACTTTTGCAAGGCACTGTAAGGACATTCAGAGGCTTGTACCGAAGCCACTCCTGCATTGTCTTGGCTGTGTGCTTAGGGTTGTTGTCCTGTTGGAAGGTGAACCTTTGCCCCAGTCTGAGGTCCTGCACGCTCTGGAGCAGGTTTTCATCAAGGATCTCTCTGTACTTTGCTCGGTTCATATTTGCCTCGACCCTGGCTAGTCTCCCAGTCCCTGCCGCTGAAAAACATCCCCACAGCATGATTCTGCCACCAATATGCTTCACCTTCGGGACGGTGCCAGGTTTCCTTCAGATGTGACTCTTGGCATTCAGGCAAAAGAGTTCAATCTTGGTTTCATCAGTCCAGAGAATCTTGTTTCTCGTGGTCTGAGAGTCTTTAGCTGCCTTTTTGCAAACTCCAAGCAGGCTATCATGTGCCTTTTATTGAGGAGTGGCTTCCGTCTGGCCACTCTACGATAAAGGCCTAATTGATGGAGTACTGCAGAGATGGTTATCCTTCTGGACAGTTCTCCCATCTCTACAGAGGAACTCTAGAGCTCTGTCAGAGTGACCTTTGGAGTCCTTGGTCACCTCCCTGACCAAGGCCATTCTCCCCCGATTGCTCAGTTTGGAATGGCAGCCAGCTCTCAGAAGAGTCTTGCTGATTACAAACTTCTTCCATTTAAGAATGATGGAGGCCACTGTGTTCTTGGTGACCTTCAATGCTGCAGAATTTTTTGGGTACCCTTCCCCAGATCTGTGCCTCGACACAATCCTGTCTCGGAGCTCTACGGACAATTCCTTCGACCTCATGGCTTGGTTTTTGCTCTGGCATGCACTGTTAACTGTGGGACTTTATATAGACAGGTGTATGCATTTCCAAATCATGTCCAATCAATTGTATTTACCACAGGTGGACTCCAAACAAGCTGTAGAAACATCTCAAGTAGGATCAATGGAAACAAGATGCACCTGAACTCAAAATTCAGGTCTCGTAGCAAAGGGTCTGAATACTTATGTAAATAACGTATTTGTCATTATGGGGTATTGTGTGTAGAATGTTTTTTAAATCCATTTTAGATTGTGGCAGCACTCTTCATCCTCTCATTGTACCCTTGTCTTTCAGTCCATCCTTTCTATTCAAATGTCACTGTATGTATTTGTTCATTCCTTGTATATTGAGATGGAATGCATCTGTCCATCATTGAGTGACCCTGATTAATCATTGTGCATGCGTGTAATCTCATCCCAGGCACAGAGTCAAAACACTGAGATCAAGTCAGAGCCATTTATTACATAATGAATAAGCATAGAACCACAGTGACAGAGGACATTTATATCGGTCACCTTTATCCATGTTTATAATAAATATTTCCTGATTTGATCAATATTGAATGATCAAACAGCTCATGCACGTGTGCCATGCTACTTGTGTTCTTCTGTACAGTTACAGAACGCATTGTGTGTTTGTCCTGAGATCGACTGTCTCTGAGAGGCACATCAGCAGAGACTGTGGATTAAATATCTGTCGGCTAAAGCTGAGTGCAAACTGTTTGGGTGGGGGAATCATTTTAAATACCTAGAATATCTACACATTGGACCTAGTGTTTGCAGTGCACCCAACAAGAAGCACACTTGTGTAATAGTTGAGTCATTTTATGAAAATCATCACTGATGGCACCAGCCTCCACACATCTGGAACTCATGTCACTGTCATTCCAGGCAAAACAAATTCTCATCAGTCCAAAGTCACGTTTCCAAGTAGCCACTAATTTCTTACAACCCTACCCTGTTTCCCATCATTCCCAAACTGTTTAGCTTGGAAGAGTGAGCCATGGAATAGAAGTCACATAACCTTCAGCATGTGACAAATGCAGTGACTAACCAGCTGTCATGTGACCAGTGCAGCATGCCGAGAAAGCTGCCCTCTCTCTAACATCGAGGCCTGCCAGGTGTATGTTACTAGGCATTTTGGCACAAGGGGAAGCAGTGACATGGTGATCACGCTCTCCCTGCAAGGCACAGAGCAGGCTTATAGGCAGATATCCACAAACTTGTTTATGTGGAATGGTACTGTACAGTACCTGTTCTAAAGCATATTAATTGCTTAGTCTGTCCAACAAGACTCATTCACTTATTACCCTCTTTTAGTTATAGGTTTCCCAATGAGCCACCCCCTGACAATGGCTTTTAACCCCCACAGAGTTGAATTAAAACGAATCCCTATAATGTGGAGTTCTACTTCTTTCCAGACCTGGATTCAATTACTATTTGAAATCTTTCAGATACATTTAGTGTTTGGCCTAGTCTGTCTGGAGTGCCAGATAGATGGGGTTTGCACTTCTTTTGTGACTATTCTATTGGTTCCATTGTGCCAGGCAAGTTCAATCAAACCCAGATAAAGTATTTGAAATGATTTTGAACCCAGGTTTGTTCTCTTCCCAATAGTATCAGATACCCATGGTAGTGATGTCAGAGACTCATGGTCATGATATCAGAGCCCCAGAGATAAAAGGTCAGTCTGAATGTCAGACAGAGGAAACCACACATTCTCAGCCCCTCGTGAACCATCTGATGATCTTATCCGATTGGGTTTCTAGAAACAGACACATGACAACAGACACACACACGCACGTGCACACACAAACATACACACAGGGACGTACGGACACAGACACACACACACACACACTTGAGGATAGGCTGCACATAAGGCTAGTTTTTTCCGATGTCAATGACAAGTTAGCTGGACACAAGACTTCGGACATAATCCTGTCCCTGTTGATTTAATTAGTAACTAATGACAACCACCAAACAACACCCAGAGAAACAGACTTCTTTATGTTGACAGGTGGTACACAAGGTTAAAACCTCTTGGAGTTGTGCCCTTCATAACATCAAAGAGCTCCATGATGGCTGATATAGACGCCTTCTATATTGGTTTAACAAAGCAAGCTTTTACAAGGCCCTCTCCCCTCAACTGCATATATTACTACTACGTGTGTGTACTATTATGTACTACTAATACAGCTACAGTACTATACACCCACACACCACAATTCCCTTAAAACTGGGCTCTCCAACCCTGTTCCCAGAGAGGTACCCTCCTGTAGATTTTTTGCTCCAACCCAAGTTGTAACTAACTTGATTCATCATATCAACCAGCGAATTATTCGATTGAGGTGCGCTCGATCAGGGTTGGAATAAAAACCTACAGGATGGTAGCTTTCAAAGAACAGGGTTGGAGAGCCCTGCCCTGAAACAACAACAAGATATCCTGTGATGCGGCCTTGCAGAGTAAAAGAAGTGTCTTTCTTACCTGGCTCCTCTCTGTAAAGTGTTGAAAGTTGTAGGCGAGAGAGAGATGTTGAAATAGAGTAAGAGACGTGCACTCGGACAGAAAGTCAGGGCTGAGGACACAGCGACAGAGAGGGTGACATACACGCTGTAGTTAGCAATGGACTACCAGCTGCTCCACAGGACACAGGAGCCCCCCTCCCTCCCTCCCTCCCTCTCTATCTCTATCTCACTCTTCCAGTCTCTCTCTTTCTTCATCCCCTGTCCAGTGCCCAGACTATGACGTAACAGTTGGCTACAATGTGGCCATGCATGTTTTATGGAGGGAAAAATAAATATATTCCATTTGTAAGATGCTGCTATAGAATTGCAGCATGCAAAGTGATTGAATATTTCATCATTGTGCCAGCTTGGTAAAATAGCACTGCCTTCTATTATGCCTACTGTCTTGCACTGGGCAGACATAACTAGCTGTAAGTCAGTAAAAAACCTCTGAGTGACATAATAATTAACAGTACAGAGGATGCAGATTTTAGTGCTGTCACAGGCAGTTGGCCAAAGTTTTCTGGCACACTTCCAGATGGCAGACAGTCATTCACTGTGCTGTCGAAGGAAAGAATGCAGACTGAGTCAGAACCAGAATAGAAACTCTGTGCTATTTTTATGGAATTCCTCTAACCCTCTAGTGTCATCTACTGGCAAGGCCCATATATGGTCTGCAGCACCATGGTCTGCATCATTGACTACATAGTCAGTCTGCACAGACAATTTATTTCTGAGGATTATTACAAAAATACTTTAAATAAATGTTGATCAGAGAAGGCTGATGGGAGGAGCTACAGGAGGATGGGCTCATTGTAATGGATGGAATGGAATAAATGGGACAGAGTCAAACATGTGGTGTCCATATGTTTGATATTGTTCCTTTTATTCCATTCCAGCCATTACAATGAGCCCATCCTCCTATAGCTCCTCCCACCAGTCTCCTCTGATGTTGACATTATCCGCAACTGATTTCCTTCTAATTAAAATATTAACATTTGAGAAAGATATTCAGTAAGAAGTCTGTGTTTGACAGCTTTAATTAATTTAATACAGGCATTCAGAAAGTATTCATACCCCTTGACCACATTTTGTTGTTACAGCCTGAATTCAAAATGGATTAAATATATATTTTTCTCTCACCCATTTACATACAATATCTCATAAAGACAAAGTGAAAACAGGTTTTTTGACATTTTTGCAAATGTATTGATGATGAAATATATATTTTTTTACCTGTGCTTAGTTCTATTTTGTTTTTGTTTTTTCCTAAAAAGCTCCCGAGTCCTTGCTGATGACAGGCATACCATAACATGATGCAGCCACCACCATGCTTAAAAATATGAATAGTATTTAGGGATGTGTTGTGTTGGATTTGCCCGTCACATAAAGCTTTGTATTCAGGACATAATGTTATTTTCTTTGCCACATTCTTTGCAGTTTCACTTGAGTGCCTTATTGCAAACAGGATGCAATGTTTTATATATATTATATATAGAATATTTTATTCTGTACATGCTTCCTTCTTTTCACTCTGTCATTTAGGTTAGCACTGTGTTAGAAACTACAATGTTGATCCATCTACAGTTTTCTCCTATCACAGCCATTAAACTCTTAACAGTTTTAAAGTCACCATTGGCCTTGTGGTGAAATCCCTGAGCGGTTTCCTTTCTCTCCGGCAACTGAGTTAGGAAGGACGCCTGTATCTTTGTAGTGACTGGGTGTAATGATACACCATCCAAAGTTTAAATAATAACTTCACTTTGCTCAAAGAGGTATTAAATGTCTGTTTTTTAAATACCAATCTACCAATAGGTGCCCTTCTGTGCGAGGCATTGGAAAACCTCCCTGGTATTTGTGGAATCTGTGTTTGAAATTCACTGCTTGGCTGAGGGACATTACTGATAACTGTATGTGTGGGATATAGAGATTAGGTAGTCATTCAAGAATCACGTTAAACACTATTATTGCACACAGAGTGAGCCCATGCAATGTATTATGCAACTTGCAAATGTTTACTCCTCAACTTATTTATCCTTACAAAACAAAGGGGTTGAATACTTACTTTAAAGTATAACTTATGACATTTTTTGGGGTATCTGTACTTTACTTTACTATTTATATTTTTGACTACTTTTACTTCACTACATTCATGAAGAAAATAATGTAACTTTTTACTCCATAAATTTTCCCTAAGACCCAAATGTACTTATTACATTTTGAATGCTTAGCAGGACAGGAAACTTGTCAAATTCAGGCACTTATCAAGATAGTCTCCCTGGTCATCCCGACTGCCTCTGATCTGGCAGACTCGCTAAACATACACAAATGCTTAATTTGTCAATTATGGTGGTGTCGGAGTGTAAAAGAAAATGATGGCGTCTACTTTTACTCAAGTAGTATTTTACTGGGTGACTTTCACTTTTTCTTGAGTAATTTTCTATTAAGGTATCTTTACTTTTACTCAAGTATGACAATTGTGTACTTTTTCCAACACTGTTTATTATATATTTTACAAATGTATCCACTGCACTCACTCGTGTTTGTAAATATATAATATATCCCCCTAACCCAACGTAGCATACAGTACCCGTCGTCACACATTGTAATGGTGGGTGAGACCGGAAGTAAACATCATGTGACGTTGAAAATCAGATGATCAAGTGTAGACATCTTTAGTCACGACTACAACGGTTAATTCATACATTCCTGGCTGTATTTCTCTGGTAATTAATTGATACATCGCACTAAAGGATTTACACTATCTTAAAGCATGTTGCATTTATTGTATTGAAATGACGGTGTTTATATTTTCAAGGAAACAAGATCCTAGACTGCTGCAACCATGGCGCTCAGCGATGCCGACGTTCAGAAGCAGGTACATTGCAACTACAGCCTTTTAACCTTCACCCGTCTATCCATCTGCTGCTCAATTTAGGCCTTTTTTCTTTCTTATCATAAATTATGGCAACTGTATATTTGTAAGTAGCAGAATTGTGATTGTATCATGCCAAGGTTGTCATTGAAAAAAATCTGAAATACTACTAAAATACAATCACAATGTCTAGTATGATTTAGAAATCAAATTGCACAATACATTTACTCAGTGCGGTATTTGTGAGGGAGAGATGCAATATATGGTCACATGATGGTAAAACCCATGGTCAGCTGAGGAGTCCTATGTTCAGTTGTCTTATCTCGCCAACACTTATCATGCACTGTATATAAAGTAGAATTGATTAGGAGGCTTCATAATTATAGTTCCCTCTGTAGTTTATGGTTTTGAAACATGTTTTGTGAGATGAACATTACATGGAAAATTATGGAACAGAAACGTAAGCTATACACCAGGCAGACACATTCCACACCACATGGTGGAACCAAAAGAGAAGTTAATTAATGTACAGGGTAATGAAGCTTATTAAGTCAGCCTCTTGACTCTCTTCAGCATGAAATATGACTTGGAAAGCATGCCTAATGTGGTGAGTCTTTTACTGTCAACTCATCTCTAATTCCCACTGTTTTTTCCCACTGTATAGATCAAACACATGATGGCCTTCATTGAGCAGGAGGCCAATGAGAAGGCAGAGGAAATTGATGCCAAGGTACAGTGCTTATTCACAAGTGACTGGCATAGTTCAGCGCACACACACATTTTGTGTGTTTTCAACAAGTAAAAACTCAAAATATTTGCATAGGCACATTCAACTGAAATAAGAAGGCATGATCCCTTTAAGACATAATGAGAATTTACTAAATTAAATCAATCATTTTAGTTGTACCTTTTAACTGTTCTACTGGTTCAATGCTTCTTAATATGTATCCTCAATAGTGAGGAATGACCCTACCATCATAAAGACAGGGCCTCCTCATTGCATGCTCTGAGTGACAAGTGTCTCCCCCTGCAGGCGGAAGAGGAGTTCAACATCGAGAAGGGCCGTCTGGTGCAGACCCAGAGGTTGAAGATCATGGAGTATTACGAGAAGAAAGAGAAGCAGATCGAGCAGCAGAAGAAAATGTTAGTCACTCTTTATCTTTACAGCTCAGGCAGTGTTGCTGCTAGTCTCTCAGCTCCCTCAGACACTTCCTCAATCTCTTCTTTCTCTAAAGAGGAATCTGTCTGACACACAACTTCCTTTAAGTCTTTTATATTAAAAATATGAAGTTCCATCCAACAGCTCATTCATTATAAGAAGCACAGTATATGTGCTATGGCTTACACCTGCTTGGACTTGTGATGTGGCCCTGTGCCACAGCTTCTTGTTTACTTACCTCTCTTCCTCTACAGTCAAATGTCTAACCTGATGAACCAGGCTCGTCTGAAGGTGTTAAAGGCTCGCGATGACATGATTTCAGTAAGTTCAATTTGTCTTGGCTGTCATATTATTTTGTTCAAACACAGCCAGAGGCATGACGTTCTGGTACAGCACCGCATTCTATGTAAATAATAGGCTAACCCTCTCAATGTGTGCACTCAGGAAATGTTGAGCGAGGCGCGTCAACGGCTGGCCAACGTAGCCAAGGACCCAGCCAGGTACCCAGCACTGATGGACGGGCTGGTTCTGCAGGTGAGGCCTTTTTTAAAATAATGCAATACTTGTCACTGACACAGTTTTAGTGTTTTATTAGGATTCCCATTAGCTATTGCTAAAGCATCAGCTACTCTTCCTGGTGTCCACCCAGAACATAACACATGACATAATACTGAACATGAATTGACAAGAACCGCTGAAGGAGAACTACATGCGTGGAAAATAAGACCAACAGAACTTAAAAAGGTCCTGTACTGGGACAACGCTGAGAGAAACAGATAACTATTACTTTAGGCCTACATTCATATGTTACATTCAGTATACTTTATCAGTTATACAGTCCTGCATACATATCAGTATGCTGTACATAGGCCTGCATGTTATTTAGGTCAAAGGTGTTGTGCGGTGAGTTTTTGATTTGATTTAAAGCGAATGTTTTTAATGTGTCTGTTGCTCTATTGTTTAATATTAGGGTTTCTATCAGCTTCTTGAGACCAAAGTGACCATCCGCTGTCGTAAACAGGACCTGCAGGTGCTTCAGGTCAGAATGATCCTTTTCACTCTAACAATTCAATGTTGTTCAAGTGTATTTCCTTTTATACCGGGTTGATGCATGATTCATATGTTCTATTCCTATTCAGGCGGCTATTCAGAAGACCATTCCCGTCTATAAAGCAGCAGTGAAGAACAATATTGAGGTTCGCATCGACCAGGACAACTTCCTGTCTCCAGACATGTAAGAAGACAGTCCATTGTCTCAATTTGAACCCATTCACTTCAAATAGGTTTTACTTTGAATTAGTATTGATTGATTAACACATCATTGAAAAAAAATGTCTTCTGTGGTCTTTCTAAGGTGTCAGTCAAGGGTTCAAGAGTTAATTCAAAGTTGTTTGTATGTCTCCTTCAGTTCAGGAGGTATTGAAATCTACAACGCTGATGGGAAGATCAAGGTGTCCAACACCCTAGAGAGCAGACTGGACCTCATGGCTCAGCAGGTAAGGGCACAGGGACAGTCTCACAGGAACTATAATTGCACTCTGAACAGCTAGCACATCTAGTTCGTTGACAGTTGTCCTATATAAACAACCAACAGTGTGAATATCCTCGCATAAAGCTATCGGCTTACCATCATTCTTTAGATGTATACACTGTGTGAAGTTTTGCACATGATTGTACTGCAAATTCTCAGATGTAGTTTGGCCCCTTACTCTGTGGTTTTTCATGAGGTTCAGCTTGGCACTAATCCAGTGTCTGTCTTTCTGCTCAGATGATGCCTGAGATTCGAGTGGCTCTCTTTGGTCAGAACCAGAACCGCAAGTTTTTGGACTGAGTGTCTCCATCCATCGTCTTGAAGAGGAGTTATTTATTTTTGTTGTGTGAAAGTTACCATTGCTGTGTCTGAGAAGAATTCCAAAAACACAGTTAAAAATGGAAAAGACACCATTTGTTGTTTTGTCATGTATTGTTGTATTTCTTTGCATCTTGGGACAGTAAAAAAGTTGAACTTCATTGCAGATGTGAGTAGGAGGAGCAACTTTTGCACAGTGGTAATGGATCTGCTGCTCCCCCTGGGGATCTTGGTTTACACACCGCAGTCATCTTTATTATGATTGGCTGGACAGTAATAATTTCAGTCTGATTGGTTCAGGCTAATAACATCTTCCTCTCATGAAAAAATATAATGAAAAGTTGCATGGAGCATTGACTCACCCGTGGCTATTTGCTCCCATCTATCACAATTAAAATGAAGTGATGCTGGAAAAACATTGAAGACCAACTATGTCCTTATTGAATCCAATTAATTTATTGATGTAATGTCTGCTGTTGTATCATGAAACAGAAGGGGAAGGGTCAATATTTCCATCTGAAGAGGTTATCGTGAAAATATGTTATAAAGTATAAATCGATAGTATCAGTTGCCTGCTCTTTTCTGACCTACACATTTTTCTCTTATCGTATCGTAATACAATGCATTTTTTTTCTGACAAAGGAGTTGCTCTATGGTCTCTTGTTATTTATTAAATTGAATCATCCATGGCCCCTCCAGAGAATCTCATGACATGTTACATTTTTGGGCTGCATTCTTCTGACTAGCAACAGCCATTAACTAAGTGGGTATAACACAATGGTATTGAGAGCCCGTCAAGTCAGACTAAATAGCATAGTACTGGGGTAGTTTATTGAGAAAGGTTTGCACACTTGAGAAGGAAAAAGTGAATAAGGAAAAGGGTAGAATTCTTTGCTTCTGTTGCTTTTCATTTGTAAGTATGCTTTATTTTATTAATGTAAACTTTGGTTGAATTCTATTGTCTGATTCAAATTGTATGATTATCTCAACATTCCTGTTCAGGGCTGTGTTTCATTGTTCTTAGAAATCCAATTTTATTTGTCACATACATGTGTATAGCAGATGTTATTGCGGGTGAAATACTTGTGTTTCCAGCTCCAACAGTGCAGTAACATCTAACAATACACACAATCTAAATTGAAGGAATGTAGAAATATTTGGAGGAGCAATGTCGGAGCGGCATAGATTAAAATACAGTAGAAAAGGATAGAATACCGTATATACATATGAGATGAGTAATGCAAAATATGTAAACGTTATTAAAGTGACTCGTATTCCTAGTTGTAATGCTGGTGAGTTACCGTCGCTCTGATATCCAAAAGTTCTTCCCGGCTGTATGTAATAACACAAAAAAAGTCCTGGGCTAATAATGTAATAAATTATACGTAAAAAGGCAAAATACTGCTAAGTTTCCTAAGAGCTTGAAGCATGGCAGCCCTACCCGTCGGCACCATTTTCTCTAGTTGCATATGTTTGCAGTAGTACCTTGTGTTCTTAATTACAATCTCTGAAAAACTCTTTGTTCATTGTTGAATTAAAGCTAGTATTCAGTTGAATGAGTGGCCTCAAGAAGGATATCCACAGCTGGTTCTTCCAACCTCCAATGACACTGCAGAACAAGGTGGTTTTGCCCTCTAGAGGGAGGTATACCATCACCCTCCAGTTGGCAGCTGTGATGTGCTATGTGACGGTATGCGGCGGGACCCCTGACCCCCGTCAGAGGGAGACGATGATGCACCAGGAGGCCTCCAGACAGATAGGGGGTCGTGTGCATCTGACAGGTGCAGAACAGCGGCTCGACGCACACCTTCGCAAGCTAAAAGAACAAGAGATGGCTGCGGCCCAGTTCCCTCCTGCCTTTCACTTCTTCAAGGCACGGGCCCTCATCCATAAGAGTCCCATCTTTAGCCTGCTGCAAAGGATGCCCAAAGGTAAGACAAGTAATACAGTCCCACTGCCCTAGTGCAGCTGAGGATCACCTAGGCTCACCTTATAAATATGTTTACCATCAATTTAACTGCATTTAGTACATTCTCGATACTGGGTCACAGGGGCAGCTCTCCACATCCACAGCTCATCCCTGGTGAGTGTTGATTGGCTGGTGAAGAACATCACATACAGGCCCCATTGTTACATCTGCTTCACATGGGGCAGGTCTGTACGGTTTGTCTTCTCTAGTCGCCGGCCCTTCCCTACCTGGGACTGCCTCTACTGGCAACTGTTGAAGACCTTGAGAGCCAACATGGTGGATCCTACAGACTTTGACTACAGGTATTCCACTATATCATTAGAGCCAAGCAATTCAAATAGGCGTCTTTGAATTAACACATGTAGTAGCAAAAAGACAACTTTCTTATTCATGGAAGGGTAGTTTATTGTCTTTTTGGATGTTTTTTCCAGCTTGATGCAGAACCTCACTCTGTTCACTGAGGATCCAGACACTACCTACCCGAGCCAGGATGCAGTGTGGGAGAGGTTTGAGATGGCATTCGTGGCCATAGCTGGGCTGGTCACCTACGCTCCTGTGTTTAAAGACTTTCTCTACAAGGGCTTAGAACAGCTGTTTCATGACAACATCATGTACCTGGAACTAAGAACTGGACTATCAAGGGTTAGTACGGTGGGCCTTAATCGAAAGTATATTGGGCAATGTAGTGAGCTGGAATTACATGTTACCTAGGCTATA
This sequence comes from Oncorhynchus masou masou, assembly GCF_036934945.1. Lineage (NCBI taxonomy): Eukaryota > Metazoa > Chordata > Actinopteri > Salmoniformes > Salmonidae > Oncorhynchus > Oncorhynchus masou. The sequence continues at coordinate 24,009,835 of NC_088238.1, forward strand.
TTAGATACCTAGATTTTTTCCCCCCCCAAGGGTTTTTGGTGATGTGTTTTGCCTGTTTTTATTCTGCACATCCTGCAGACATATGAGCTGGATGGAAGCATCCATGATAAAGCCTGGTCCCTGAGGACTTATCAGGAAGTCACTCAACACTTTGTGGCTGAACACCCTGGCTTTCTGGGAGCTCGACTCATCATTTCCGTCCATAGGTACAGTACAGACAAATACTATTTATAAATCATTTCGGACACTATCTGTGTTTGATTGTGCTTGCCTGTTGCAATGGAAACAATAGAATGATTGGCACTGCCCTTGTGTGCACCTTAGGCTTCTAAGTGTGTCTGATGTTAAAGCAGCTGTAAAAGAGGCCATTCAGATGCAGAAGGATTTCCCAGAGTTTGTTGCAGGATTCGACCTGGTGAGAATTCTCTTGAGGGGTAGAACCAATCATTATGCCCACTCATTACTGAAAATAAATACACAAACAATTTCATGACTTAACACATTGACATAATTATTTATTACATTGCATCTATTCCACACACATTGCAAAATAAACTGTTATTTTGTGGTTTTAGGTTGGCAGGGAGGACAGGGGAAGACCTCTCTGGTTCTTCAGGGAGGCCTTATCTCTACCTGCAGAGCTTGGAGTCACGCTGCCATACTTCTTTCATGCAGGAGAGACTGGTAAGCATTGGATAATATAATAAATAATAATAATATATCCCATTTAGCAGACGCTTTTGTCCAAAGCGACTTACAAGTCGGCTGGGGCCACTACTTTTACGATGATTGATTTAAAACAATTGTGTAATTAACAAAAACAAATCCACGGTATATACATGTACACATTATTGTGATGCACTTATAGTATAAAGTGTGTGTGTGTGTGTGTGTACGCATTCATACTTGCGCAGACCACGAGGGCACTGAAGTGGATGAAAACATTCTGGATGCCCTACTGTTCAACACCACACGTATTGGGCATGGGTATGCCTTGGCACACCACCCACTGGCAAAGGAGCTCTCCAGGAATGGAAACGTGGCCGTGGAAGTATGCCCCATCTCAAACCAGGTAAATGCCATATTGTCAGTACTCATCATAGTACAACTAATTCCCATTGGTTAAATAAAAAAGCAGCACTGTAGGGTATTTCAGTTGGATGACAATAAAGTTCATCTTAACTGTAACTCTAGATATCTCTGTGTCAGTTGTCATTAGTCCATTGAGTTAAATCAGTGTTGACGTCCCTGAATCCCTGTGTGTCTATGACCAGGTGCTGAAGCTGGTGTCCGACCTAAGGAACCACCCTGCAGCTGTGCTGATGTCTGAGGGCCACCCCATGGTGGTCAGCTCTGATGACCCATCCCTGTTTGGGACCACTGGGCTTTCCTATGACTTCTATGAGGTGTATGTGGGCATCGGTGGCTTGAGGGCTAACCTGGGCACTCTCAAGGAGCTGGCCATCAACTCCATAAGGTGAGGTCAAGAGTTGTTTAGAGAATTTAAATGTAAAAGTATTTCATGTACCTTTCATGTATCTTTATGGTATTACCTCTGTTTGCTCTGGATAATAAGTGTTTCATCTCTCATGGCTGTTAACATAGCTAGCTTGCGTATGGGTGATTGGGTTCAGAGATTACCAACTGCTTAATTTGTAGTCATGAAAAGTATGTTTGACAAAGTTGTAGTTATATGTCCTAGTAACCACGACTCCACCATAGATATAGCTCACTGCCATCACAGTTGAAGGAGAGAGGGCTGGCCATGTGGCAGAGGACGTGGGATAAATTCATCTCTGAGAACTCATACAGTAATCCCTGAGCAGTCGAGGACGGGACTTCTTCAAAACCACAATGTCAACTCAACTCTATATGATGTCAATGCAGACATATATTCGATGACCCTCTGGTGAAAATCTACAGTGAATCAATAACAAACCACAAATGAGCGGAAAATACAGGAATCATGTTTATTCTTTGTTTGCATTTACATTCAGGACCAAGGAGAACACAGCTCAATAGCATTTCACATTATGTGAGGAATGTCCCCATGAAGCTATGTACAACCAACAGCTCACTAAGATTACACAGTCATCTCACTGCTGACCACCAGCTTTTCAAAGCATGATGATTATGATGTGTTCATAACAAAGTGGGAAGGTGGTAATTACCAGTTGATAATAACTCTTATAGTCCCGCTGTATTGTCTCTGGTACAGTAGGCCTAACTATCTCAGTATATCAGAAGTCTTTAATCAGATTCTGTATGTTCCAGTGCTGCCCACTGCACTCCTGAATGATGAGCTGGTAGTAGGTGTCCTCCCCTGGGGCAATCTCCAGACATCTCTTTGTCTGTCTGTTCTGGATGGCTTTTCCCTGTAAAATACAACAAACATTCTACTGTACAGCATCCCACAATAAAAAACACTCAAATGTAAATTACTATTCTTTTAGCCATGGTTTTGTGCATGTTGCCTTTGAAATTCACTATGTTTCAATATGCTTATTAGTATACATTTTCCTATTTACAGAGTGTTGTAATACTCACCTGTTGGAATTCCCAGAGCATGTGGAATCCCTTCTGCTGGGCCACCTTGCACTCATACAGTCCTGGGGTTCGAGTGCCAGTGTCCACCAGACAGCGATTACTGTCGTACTTATGAGACCTAATGCCTCCAATGTAGATCTCCCTACTGGCTCGATAATAACAGTTCTGGACAGAGAGGATAGATATTTAGGCTTTTCTGAGTCTGTGGTATTGACAGTACTTTGCATTGTGGTATGGGTTGAATTCCAAGTCTGCCATGGGATGAACCATATTATACATGTAGTTAAATACAAAATACAAAGCAATGATTGTACAAACCTGAGGACCATAATAATGGCATCCATATAAAATAGGTGTGTTTCCTGGAAATGGGCCTTGATCTATACAGAGATCCGTCTTCAGGTCATTGACCAGCTGTTGATTTTATGGACAGAGATTAAACAGTTATAAAAGTGCAGATTATCATCCTGGTACAGTGTATATACATACAGTATAGATAATGAATGTGTTATGTCAAGTATGAATGTATTTACAAATAAAAAGTGGGTAGTGTCTTGGTCGCGTAGTTGAAATAATAGTATATAATAGAACAGCAGAGTGGACTGTGTGTGTGTCTGTGCGAAGAACAATGATACATGTTTCAGCATCACTCACAGCTCCATAACCAAGCAAGTCACCCAGGGGGTCTAACATGGGATACACGTTATCCAGATACCACTGGAAGGGTTTGCAGTTCAGCCTCTTTCTCAACTTCTTCCTCTCTGAAACATCCCCAATGTCTATGCCGTGATCCTGTGGTGAGAAAGAGGGCGATTTCTAAATCCGAAACACAGGCCATGTGAGCAATCCACCTATTATCCACCTACTTTTTTTACCCTCCAGATATTTACATAGATCATACTTCAATATCCTTATTGTGGCATTGAATAATGTAAACTTTTCACACGAAGTGCTAATTCTGACTGTCTAGTCTTCTTTCAAGCTGCAATAACAGTGACGATTGTTATTCTATATTTTGGAACCCTTTTTCTTAGAGTGTACCTTCAGTGGGATGTTCCAGGCAATGTTGACATTATGTTTGTAGTCATCCATCCAGATCTCAGCCACTCTCAGAGCATTCCTCTTCATTGTAATGCTCAGATCAGGGAGATAGGGTTTATGGGCCCTCTCGATGTGGGCTATTTTAGAACAAGGTATGACCTCGACACTTCCACCACATAGCCACACCTCGACACACCAAACACCAAGAGAGAAGGAAGAGTTTATAGATATGGACTGAAGTGTCTGGATGTTGGGCGTAGATTGGTTTGTTCAAACTGAATGACTCAAGAACAAAAAGTAATTCTGCAAACACAAGTCTGCTTTGATTTCAAACATTCATTTAGAAACTGTAGCAGAGGGGCTTACCCGGATACCCAGTTCAACATTTTCCCCTCCATAGATCTTCATACCACCATCCAGAGCACCAATTTCCCCAAAGAACAGGCGATCAACCACTAGTATGCCCATAATGGAGGGGCTCCTGACAAACATACAGTACAAATCATGGTCATTTCCACATTGGGAGAAGTGACATTCATTTAATGAATATATAACGCAAAATAATAATCCAGGTGTAAATATTAGGTATGATTTTCCTCCCAATGCTGTGCTTTCCTTATCGTCTATTCAAACAGATTTGTGAAACTGGACTATCATCCTATGATGAAATAACAACCAACTTACTTTCCTGGCTGTGACTCGTCTTTCAAGGCATACCACTCAGGTTTGAAGGGCTCGTACATACACCACAGGGCCCAGTCAAAGGCATCTGCAGCAGGCCCATAACGTGTGACTGTCAAGTCATCGAAATGGACTTTGTCAAACACCGGTGTCAACACCAACGTGCGGTCCTCCTTTATCCGAGCTAACAGAGGCTCCGCCCTGTTCACACAAACACAGAGTCAAAACACCATGTTGAGGGGGGGATTCAGAAAGTCTCACTGAGATACAGTGCCTTGCGAAAGTATTCGGCCCCCTTGAACTTTGCGACCTTTTGCCACATTTCAGGCTTCAAACATAAAGATACAAAACTGTATTTTTTGTGAAGAATCAACAACAAGTGGGACACAATCATGAAGTGGAACGACATTTATTGGATATTTCAAACTTTTTTAACAAATCAAAAACTGAAAAATTGGGCGTGCAAAATTATTCAGCCCCTTTACTTTCAGTGCAGCAAACTCTCTCCAGACGTTCAGTGAGGATCTCTGAATGATCCAATGTTGACCTAAATGACTAATGATGATAAATACAATCCACCTGTGTGTAATCAAGTCTCCGTATAAATGCACCTGCACTGTGATAGTCTCAGAGGTCCGTTAAAAGCACAGAGAGCATCATGAAGAACAAGGAACACACCAGGCAGGTCCGAGATACTGTTGTGAAGAAGTTTAAAGCCGGATTTGGATACAAAAATATTTCCCAAGCTTTAAACATCCCAAGGAGCACTGTGCAAGCGATAATATTGAAATGGAAGGAGTATCAGACCACTGCAAATCTACCAAGACCTGGCCGTCCCTCTAATCTTTCAGCTCATACAAGGAGAAGACTGATCAGAGATGCAGCCAAGAGGCCCATGATCACTCTGGATGAACTGCAGAGATCTACAGCTGAGGTGGTTGTCCATAGGACAACAATCAGTCGTATATTGCACAAATCTGGCCTTTATGGAAGAGTGGCAAGAAGAAAGCCATTTCTTAAAGATATCCATAAAAAGTGTTGTTTAAAGTTTGCCACAAGCCACCTGGGAGACACACCAAACATGTGGAAGAAGGTGCTCTGGTCAGATGAAACCAAAATTGAACTTTTTGGCAACAATGCAAAACGTTATGTTTGGCGTAAAAGCAACACAGCCCATCACCCTGAACACACCATACCCACTGTCAAACATGGTGGTGGCAGCATCATGGTTTGGGCCTGCTTTTCTTCAGCAGGGACAGGGAAGATGGTTAAAATTGATGGGAAGATGGATGGAGCCAAGTACAGGACCATTCTGGAAGAAAACCTGATGGAGTCTGCAAAAGACCTGAGACTGGGACCGAGATTTGTCTTCCAACAAGATTTGTCTTCCGACTTACAGCTGTAAACGCAGCAAAAGGTGGCGCTACAAAGTACTAACTTAAGGGGGCTGAATAATTTTGCACGCCCAATTTTTCAGTTTTTGATTTGTTAAAAAAGTTTGAAATATCCAATAAATGCCGTTCCACTTCATGATTGTGTCCCACTTGTTGTTGATTCTTCACAAAAAAATACAGTTTTATATCTTTATGTTTGAAGCCTGAAATGTGGCAAAAGGTCGCAAAGTTCAAGGTGGCCGAATACTTTCGCAAGGCACTGTATTTCATTTAGACTACCATTCCACATGGACCTCTATGTGGGCGTCCAAGATGGCCACCACATTTCCTTCAGCTTCCCTCCACCCTGAGAGGCGGGCCTGTGTGAGACCGAGCTGCTCTAAGTGTCTCACTCTCTTCACCAGGCCGGGACGCTCTTCATGGATGAAGCTGATATAGGCATCCAACTTCTCCTTTAGATCGTCTGTGAAAGCACACACTTGCAAATTGGTGGTGCACAACAAACGTTGAAAGCCACACCTACGTTCAATCTATATGTTACCAAATATACCTTGAAATGTTTCTAAGAGTTGAGAAGAGACCAATTAGGCAAACCATTGGAGCTGTGGTCATCCACCAGTATAATGTCTTTAAGCAGGCGTTGGGGGGTCTTGTCTATGATGCTGCGGACAGCTCTCTTGATGATTGACAGGGCCTCGTCCAAGTAGATCAACACCACGCTGATGGTGGGCAGGTCATGGGGATACTGGTGCTTAGCACACCTAACAGGCACAACAAACACATTTGGTCCACCTCATATCATTCATTCACTTCACCAAAGCTGCTGCTTCACTCTTAAAGTTAGTCAATTTCAATGTCATTTGTCAAACTGCATTAAAAGTGCTGGAGATGGAATTGACCTCTGATGACCTCAGATGCAACAGACTGTGGTTAGAATTCAGAAGTCTTGAGTTAGACATAATCTGCTGTGTAGAGGTGTTGGAGGGATGAGGAAAATGATTTACTTAGGATCGCGAGTATCAGGGATTTCCCTGTTCAGGGGTAGTCTGTCACTCAGGAAGGCGTTGTATCCATACATCTGAAACAGCCCCTCTGCCTCTTTCTGCTCCTCCTCTGAGAGCTCATCACCCCAGCGTGTAAACAGAGCTGAGTTAGGGTACACCTTCTTCACCACCTTCCTCTCCTTCTTGACCTCGGGAGCCTTCACAGCCTGCCCCTCTTTCAGACTGATCCCATTGTTGATTGACTTCACTGTGGACAAACATGACAGCTGCTCATCAAACTAAAATTAATTGGTTATTACTGAATAATTCAGATTGTTTAAGGCTGCCAAATCAATGAAATACAGGTGACTAGTTGAGCCACATGAGTCACTCCTTTTGATACTGTACAAACAAAGGATGAACTTATTTGCACTGTTTGCATTAGCTTTTTCAAAGTTGATCAATAAGACTTGATCTGCCTTGGAGGATTACCTTGACATAACTGTAAAAGTAAACATTGCAGAAAACTTTTGCACACAGACGTCGATAGAAAAATGTAACAAGTCTTGTGCAACAATCAACAGTATACAGGATTAAAGAACATTCTAAAATGATTATGGGCCATATTTGTTTGATTTGATCTAACCCTTTATCTGTTTATTAAACTCTTTATTTAATTGAGAACAGATTCCCTTCTACAATTATCACTGTGAAGTGTGAAATAAATTTTTCTGGGATCAACTCTACATGTTGGTTTAGTCTAGATTCTAATATGTTCTCAAATCCTCCCCTACTATCTAGAACAGTGGCAGACTGCAGTCCAGGTACAGTACGTGGACAGAGCTACTGCCAATTCCCTTCCAGGTAAGTCACAGTTAAATTAAGGATACTGAGATTCACCCAGCTTCTCGATGTGAGCCTCCATCTTCTCCAGCCTCTTGAGAATGTCCTGGCCCCTGGCCGATTCATTCTGATGGGCCCCCTGCAGTCTCTCCCCATGAGAATGAACCTCCCGCTTAATGGATGTGATGTAGAGTATTCCAGCAGCCATGGCCAGCAAAGGGGCCAGCCCTCGAACCCAGCCTAGCCTCATCATCCCTCTGTGTGTGAGTGCTCAGCCTGGGGATACAGACAGGATGGCCTTCCTCTCTCACTCTCTCACTGAGATCCAGGATCGCCTGAAAGGAGGGAGGGTGATGTAAGATATTTCCAAGTGAACAAAAGAGAAGAGCAGTTGCAGATAGTCAATCAAAAATATATTTTGTTTATTACAAGTTGCAACAGGGAGAAACCTCCAGGATAGAAGCACAGAAAATGTCTAACTGGCCTTCTCTGAGAACACCCTTATATCCTAATCAGCGTACAAATGTTCTGTAAACACCAGTCCGATAGGCTTGTAGGAAGTCAAAACAGAAGACAGTGACTTTGTCAGCAGCTACAGAATCACATTGTTTCACACAATATAATAATAATCAGTGTATCCTCTGTCCTTGTACTTCCAGTCTGGCGTCAACCTTATCAGCAGTTATGAGTTTAATCCATAACATACAGCCTCTAGTCTCGTGACCATCAACCCAAGTGTTACAAACAGAACACTGGAAATCACATGTATAACACAAACTCCAAATATACTAACATTTTTGTTGAGCCCTCTACTTTAAATATGAACCTTTGTCATCTTAAATATTCCCATTACAGGTGAGGTGCACTATACCTGGCTGGCACTCAGTGGGTGTGAGTTTCTCGTCACTATCCTCCCCTAGACCAGTGGACCTCTCCTTGCTGTCAATCACTCACTGTCCCTGGTCCTGGAGGTTTGGTCAATATGATAATTGGCAAAATGATGTGTAAATGTGTAAAACACAGGGCTTTTCAGAGGAAACATGCACTGAAGCAAACAGTCCCTTATATTTGTCTTAGGCCCATGAACATGTTCCTTGTAACTTTATAGCCTTTAGTCCTGAAAAATATATCAACAATGATAAACTAGGTTATAATGAGATACATCAAACATACATACTTGCGCAGACCAGGTGGGCACTGAAGTGGATGAAAGAGAAGGGAAACGGGGCCTGGAAGTTTGCGCCATCTCAAACTAGGTAAATGCCACGTTGTCTGTCAGCACCTGTAATAATATAACTAATTCCCATTGATTCAATAAAAATCAGCACTGTAGGGTATTTAATTTTGGGGACAATAAAGTTCCTCTTAACTTAACTAAAACTCCAGACACAGTCGCTACCCACTGAACACACACTGGTTGAATCGTAATTTGCCAACGTATGATGACGTGGAATCAACGTGCAAAATACATTTGATTTAAAAAAAAGTATTCAACCAGTGCGGTTTTCATCTAATTTCAACCAGCGTTGTAAACATTGAAATTAGGGTAAGACTTCAACCTAAATACATTGACTTAACCTGACTATCAGGTTGTTACATCAATCTAATTTCAACATAATCAGCAGAGCTATGTATACGTTGAAATTACGTAGACAATTCCAGGTAGAAACATTTTTTATTTTATTTATCATATTCCTATGGCTATATTGGGTGGTTGAAATTATATTGGTGGCCATCTTGGATGCCCACATAGAGGTCCATGAAATTAGACATTTATATTTGATTATAAATTATTATATATTGATTATTGATTATATATTTACCTTGTTTCAATGCTGATAGTAAAATGCTATGTTTGAAGCAGCATCATTCTTTCAACATCATGCCATCAACCAAAATAGGTATATAAAAATAAAATGTGAAGCCACATTGCAACTATTCTTGCCTGAACAGTGACTCCTACTGGAATATGTGACCCGTTTCAAGAAGCTAGGCGTATGTCATACGTCACTACACCACTACTTCTAAATGCATTTTTGGGGAGAAATGCATTCTGGAACATGTGAACTTTCATATGCCTTAATAATAAAATTTGAAAGCATCTGTAAATACAGATAAAATTTTTAAAATGATAGTTGGTTCAGCCACAGAAAAAAACAGGAACCTTCCCACTCGCTATGATTGGCTGAGATAATGGATTGGGCTGGATATGCCGACATATGAGTATGGTTTGGTCTGCCATGTAGCACCCTTCTGTCTATAACATGAGCTGCTCAGTATGTGGAGATAATCCTTGCTACCACAGCTTTTTTGAAAGATATAATGTCAGCCATGGAGAACTGCAAAAGTGTTGCTACTGCTCTCAACAACATTGCTAACCAGAATTTAGCAACAAATATCAGTGTGAAAAATTTGTGATGGACTACTTTCTGCACACGGTCAGTGTGGACCAGAGTGACTTGACACAACAACGGGCCAAACAAGCTGTAGCTAGCTTCAAAACAATCGGAAAAGACATGCTGCCATGAAGTGCTCATCCATGTATGAGCGCTTCATTAAGAGTCTAGCTACATTTTCAGATATTATACATATCAAATTTTGTCAGTTGTTTTCATTGCAAGTTAAAGCGTACTGTTAGATAGCTAGCGAACATTAGCTTGCTGGCTTGCTAACTAACATTACGTGTATGATCTGTGTAGTAATATTATTAGTATCTGAGAAAGCCATTTGCATTGCTAGTTATAGCCTAATGTTAGCTAGCTAACTAACTTTGAACCTAGTTGGTTAGCTTTAGCTACCTGCAGATTCATACTCCAGTAATTAATGGCTAGCTATGACAATCCGTTTGTACTGTAACTATGGGTTGGGTTTATGGTTAATTGTTTATCTAGCTAGCCAGCTAGCTACATGTCTTAACAAAAGACTCCACTTCACAAGAGAATGATTTCACAACCCATCAAGTTAGCCAGGTGTGTCTGGGGGTGATTAAGGCCATATATTTTATATCATAAACATGTGTGGATGTCTAGACAATAGTGACTCATCCACTTAGCTAGGTGATGACCCATCATCCACTTAGCTAATTGATGACCCATCAATTTAGACAAGTGTCTGGGTAAGCATCATCTAATAATTATTAAATATTTGTACAATATTTTCATCTGGACACTTTAAAAGACAGATTAGGATATTGGCTAAGGACTAGATAAAGTGTATTTTTACCTGGAGTTGTTCATTATTGTAGGCTACTACTTAAATAACTTTTAGTCTTGAAATCTTTGGTTGTTTACTACACAACCTCTGTTTAGCACATGGCCTCACATGTGAATCCTTAAAAAGATTGGTGTGGCTAAGGCTTAAGATGGTGTGAACGATGCTGAATAGGTGTAGACAAAGAAGAGCTCTCCAGTGGAACATATCTTGGATCTTTTATTTCAGCTCATGAAACATGGGACCAACACTTTACATGTTGTGTTTATATTTTTGTTCAGTATACTTCTGAGGAACAGAAGGAAAATAGACATCATTGTGTAGTCGGCAGAAAGGACTGAATGACTTCTTGGCGGAGGAGTTGCATGGAGTATTGTCATGTGCCGTACCACCCTCTCAGGCCACAGAGCACAAGAAGGGAGATATATGGAGATTTGAAGGATGGAAGAAGTGGGACTTTTGTTTATGTAGTATTTTTAGTTGTGTGGATTAAGTTAGTTTTCCCTCATCATTTTTCAACCCTGTCCAGTTGGTGGCAGTAATGCAACTTTTGGCTGCCAACCGCTATTTAAAAACCACAGAAGATGAAGAAGTCCCACTCTTGCAGGAACATGGAAATGGGGCTGACTGGTTGACATGGAATTTTATACACTGACTTTTTACCTGGGCTTTGCTCTGTTAAGAATTGGACTAAGTATTTAACGTTATGTGGGTTTCTGCATTCATAGTTCTAACTCTTAATCCACCTGGCGTGTCAGATTTAAAAAAAAGCTTTACTGTGAAAGCAAAACATGCGATTATGTGAGGACAACTTTCAGCAGAAAAAAACATTACAAACAGCTAGTAAATTGGTCACGAAAGTCAGAAAAGCAATCAAATTAATCGCTTACCTTTGATGATCTTCTTATGTTTGCACTCACGAGACTCCCAGTTACACAATAAATGTTTGTTTTGTTCCATTTATATCAAAAAACCTCCATTTGGTTGGCGCGTTTAGTTTAGTAATCCACAGACTCGTGCAGGTCACGACGGGCAGACGAAAATTCCAAATAGTATCCGTAAAGTTCGTAGAAACATGTCAAACTTTTTTATAATCAATCCTCAGGTTGTTTTTACAATAAATAATAGATAATATTTCAACCGGACGGTAGCCTTTTCAATAGGAGAGAGAGAGAAAAGGTCTCGCTCCAGGCGCTCGCACATGCACAAATCTGCGGACACCTAGCTATCCACTGACGTGATGTGATCATTCTCGCTAATTTTTCAGAATAAAAGCCTGAAACTATGTCTAAAGACTTCACACCCTGTGGAAGCCATAGGGAAAGGAATCTGGTTGATATCCCTTTAAATGGAGGATAGGCTTGCAATGGAACAGAGTAGTTTCAGATAAACAGCACTTCCTGGTGGATTTTCCTCAGGTTTTCACATGCAATATCACTTCTGTTATACTCACAGACAATATGTTGAGTGTTTTCTATCCTAATCTGCCAATTATATGCATATTCTAGCTTCTGGGCCTGAGAAATAGGCAGTTTACTTTGGGAACGTTTTTTATCCAAACATCAAAATACTGCCCCCTTGCTTCAAGAGGTTTTAAGGAAGTACCTTTAACAACCGACTTTCATAGTGCTTAAGATGCATGTAGATGAAGAGTCACAAAAGTACCTCACCATCAATACCAACATGCGACTCTACAGAAACCACCACTTGCCTTTTGGAATCATGTTGGCACCTGTGTGGTTCCAAAGGGCCATTGATCAGGTTTTGAGCGACCTCCCTAGGTCACAGTGTTACCTTGATGACATCCTTGGTACCGGAAAGGATGACGAGGAGCATCTGCTGAACCTTGAAAATTGTGGCAGGTATGACGGCAGGTAGCCTAGCGGTTAAGAGCGTTGGACCAATAACCGAAAGTTCGCTGGTTTGAGTCTCCTAGCCGACTCAATGAAAAATTAGTGGACGTGCCTTTGAGCAAGGCACATACCCAATGTTCCCTCAAAAAAAATGTTGCGCAAACTTCAACGTTGTGAAATGTTGTGCGCATGTTTACTGTGAACACTGAGGCTGTACCCGCTTTAAGTTACAGTTTTAATAGTGGCCATGTAGGTTGCTGTGGCTATTTGATCATAATATAGGCCTACCAGAGTGGCCTACCATCAAAAACAATGGAGAAAATGCATCCATGCATTTTTACATGGAAATAGCTTTTCTATCATTCAGCCTACAGTAGTAGCTAATGTGTGGTGTTCAATGTAGGCCTACATTCCATGATACTTTTGGAAAAAAACATGCAGGGCTTGATATTAATATTTTCATCCACTTGTCCTTCAGACAAGGAGGTGATTGAAAATGTTGTTACGTTGTTTGATGCAAGAAACCACTTTACAAAATAAATACATTATTATTCCCATACCAATATTACAGAGAATGGGAACGTTTTTAGACAAATTAGACAAATTATGCTACCCTCTGCCTATTGGTTTCTTAGCTTATTCAAGCCTGTCGCAAAATACAACACTGCCCCTTTAAGACAAAAAACAGCTCTTTACCTGACTCGCATTTCAAAGATCTCTAGAAATGTATATGTTTTGTGCTCTTGTAGGAAGCAATCACTCCCGTATTGCTGACTACAAATGGTCTATAACTGGGATAATAACTCAATAACTAGCAAAGGATATGAACAAAGTATGCACATTTGGCTATATGCAGCTCTTGTTGTGATCTCAAAATCTACACACGACCGCTCATGCTGTAAATACAGTCCAGTTCAAAGTAAATGGCACAGATCCATATGGCAATGGTCTATTTGCATGTATACTGCAGCTCAGATTTGTTTATGCCGCACCGGTCTGTGTAGCATAGAGGCTGAGTAGTGTGTGTCAATGCAATAGAATCCTACTCTGCTGCGTTCTGCCTACCCAAAAATATTTTGCATTGTTTGTATTGTTTCGATATGTTGCTAATGGCTAATATTGCATTGATTCGATCACAATTGCCACAATAAAGGTAAACGTTGATGTCATCAAAGTCTGTCATTCTCTGGATGAAGTCATGCTGGATTGACAGCATGGCCAATGCATTTAACCTTCTCTAGCCTACGGAGTTGTGTATGAAGGTTTTTATCCATTTAAGGGGGGGAAAGTTTCTCCCTGACTTGTGATGAGGATTTTGAGAAGAGAGACCATCTGCAGGTGGTTCTCATAGATTGATTTCAATAAAGAAGGGCTGTGTTTCCAGTGTGCAGCTCAGGATGCCGGTAGACAGTGAACAGCTCCCTTTTCAACTTCTCCTGGTTGCCCACAGGTCATAGCTTGGTAACACACTAGAGTTCTGTGATCGGAAAGAAATCCTTCAGTAGCGTTTGTACATTTACCACTCATCACCGCTGCCCTGTTGTAGGTTTGTGCAAACAGCTTCTCCTTGACATTCAGTTGCGCTAGGACTTGTTTGATGGTGTTGGAGAGGCCAACACCAGTTTTGTACTCTACAAAACCTCTCACACACACTGTTGTCTGGTAACATATAGCACAGCACTATTACCATCTGTGATTTACAGGAGATGTCAGTGGTCTCGTCTGTTTGTACAGACGCAAAAGGAGTCTCAGACACCTCCTTAGCTATAGCTTCTCTGTACACGTCATACATACAATCCAAAAGTTAGTATTGGATCATGCCCGATGTGCCCTTAAAAATTGGTTGGTCGTCAAAGTGCCTTAGTTGCCTGTAACCTCCTTCACGCATCTCAAAAATACACCTGAAAACGCCTGGGTTCAAGGTGTTAGCCAACTCGCCACAGTGCTATCTCACAATTGCCACACAATTTAATGAATGCTATAATTCTGGCAAGCACCTACCTATTCTCCTCCGTTTGTTGGTTGTGGAGGTCGATGGCTCGTCTATCTGCGGTGTATAGCTGAGCCACGTTTAATTTATTTTAAATCCTTAAACCTAGACTTGGACCGCACACCCTCTCCACTGAATAGCAGGCAGGGGAGCAAAATAGTGATTGCTTTGCAACCCTAGCACTGTGTCCTTCCAAACCACTCATTGTTGAATTTGCGACATGTTGTGTAATGTTTATGTCCAATGGCTGATGCGCACAGAGATGTTTTATATCTAATTTTACTTCACATGACAAGGATTGAAAAGGATTTGACAGTAGATTACAGACTTGATTCATGATGATGACTGCTAGCTAAGATTTTGAAAGTATGATGTTGACATGATCAGTCCAATCAAAGCTACTGTAGATGTAACCTTGAGACTTCTTGGATGGGCGCCTCTAATGTAACTCTATGGCAGCACCAAAGGGGATTGAATTTTCAAACTGTCCCCATAGATTTTGCGGTGACATAGTGTCCAAATGAGTGACAGAACACTGAGACACTCACGGCACAACTAGAGAACATTACAATCCCGAAGCACTGTTTTTCCGCTGGCTGCCCTACCACCACAGAAAGCACTGATCTAGGCTGAAACATCTGCATTTTGGAGCTGCCTTACTCAAGAAGGCAAAAAAAAGACCATGTTTGTATGCAGCTTTATTGACTCAATATACATGTATATATTTTTTTTACATTGTTTGCCAACTGATATGTGACACGTATTAAATGCTAAAATAACATGCAAAACAGGCACAAAAATATATATATATACAGTACCAGTCAAGTTTGGACATTCCTACTCATTCAAGAGTTTTTCTTTATTTTTACTATTTTCTACATTGTAGAATAATAGTGAAGACATCAAAACTATGACATGACACATATGGAATCATGTAATAACAAAAAAAGTGTTAAACAAATCCAAATATATTTTATATTTGAGATTCTTCAAAGTAGCCACCCTTTGCCTTAATGACAGCTTTGCACACTCTTGGTATTCTCTCAACCAGCTTCATGAGGTAGTCACCTGGAATGCATTTCAATTAACAGATGTGCCTTGTTAAAAGTTAATTTGTGGAATTATTTATTTCTTAATGTGTTTGAACCAATCAGTTGTGTGGTGACAAGGTAGGGGTGGTATGCAGAAGATAGCCCTATTTAATAAAAGACCAAGTCCATATTATGGCAAGACAAGCTCAAATAAGCAAAGAGAAATGACAAGACATCATTACATGAAGACATGATGGTCAGTCAATACGGAACATTTCGAGAACTTTGAAAGTTTCTTCAAGTGCAGTCACAAAAACTATCAACCTCTATGATGAAACTGGCTCTCAAGAGGACCACCACAGGAAAGGAAGACCCAGAGTTACCTCAGCTGCAGAGGATAAGTTCATAACTGCACCACAGATTGTAGCCCAAATAAATTCTTCATGACACACATCAAGTGTTCAGAGGAGACTGTGTGAATCGGACCTTCATGGTCGAACTGCTGCAACAAAACCATCAAAAAAGGACACCAATAAGAAGAAGAGATTTGCTTTGACCAATAAACATGAGCAATGGATATTAGACCAGTGGAAATCTGTGCTTTGGTCTGATGAGTTCAAATTAGAAATTTTTGGTTCCAACCATTGTGTCTTTGTGAGACACAGAGTAGGTGAACGGATGATCTCCGCATGTGTAGTTCCCACTGTGAAGCATGGAGGAGGAGGTGTGATGGTGGGGGTGCTTTGCTTGTGACACTGTCTATGATTTATTTTGAATTTAAGGCACACTTAACCAGCATGGCTACCATAGCATTCTGCAGCGATACGTCATCCCATCTGGTGTGCACTTAGTGGGACTTTCATTTCTTTTTAAACAGGACCAATGACCCAACACACCTCCAGGCTGTGTAAGGGCTATTTGACCAAGAAGGAGAGTGATGGAGGGCTGCATCAGATGACCTAGCCTTCACAATGACCTGACCTCAACCCAATTGAGATGGTTTGGGATGAGTTGGACCGCAGAGTGACGGAAAAGTAGCCAACAAGTGCTCAGCGTATGTGGGAACTCCTTCAAGACTGTTAGCTTCACCTGGAATGATTTTCTATCTTAGAGAATGCCAAGAGTGTGCAAAGCTGTCATCAAGGCAAAGGGTGGCTACTTTGAAGAATCTCAAATACAAGATATATTTTGATTTGTTCCAACACTTTTTTGTTTACTAAACGATTACATGTGTTATTTCATAGTTTTGATGTCTTCACTATTATTCTACAATGTAGAACATATTAAAAATAAATAAAAACCCTTGAAAGAGTAGGTGTGTCCAACCTTTGTGTCACGAATCCCGCCGAAGTTGGTGCCTCTTCCTGTTTGGGCGGCACTCGGCGGTCGTCGTCGCCGGCCTACTAGCTGACACCGTTCCCCTTTTCTGTTTCATTTAGTTGTGTCTGATTAGTTGCACCTGTTTTGTGTTTAGGTTTTGATTGTGGGCTATTTAAACCCAGTAGGCCCGCCAGCTTTTGCGCCCTTGTGTGTGTGGCGTGACCGTCTCTCTGGGTTTTTGGAAAATAACAATCCACATCTTCTGAACTACCCTGCTCTCTGCGCCTGACTTCTCCACCCACTACTCATAGAAGCCGTGACACTTTGACTGGTACTGTAAATGTTATATTTTTTGGATAATCAGGGGGGGCACAAAACACCTGCCCTGAATGACGCGTCGCCACTGTATACAACCAACAGCTCACTAAGATCACAGTCATCTCACTGCTGACTAAGATAGCATTTTCAAAGAATGATGATAGTGATGTGTTCATAACAAAGTGGGAAGGTGGTAATTACCAGTTATGAAGTCGTAAATACTAGTTGGATGCATTCACGTGCTTTGAACTATTTGAGAAAAGCCGATTGGCTAATGGCCAACAAGTCGCGTCAACCATAAGCTATGAGTTCAGCTATCATGTTTGTTAAATTATAGTGTTCAAAAACATATTTATAGATAGATTTTTGTAAAGAACGTTTTGTTGCATTGAACTGCTGAAAATGCTGTAAAAAAAGTAATTTCCTTAGTAGATGATGTCAGAGGTCAGCATGTGGGAGAAGTCGGAGCTCAGGGATGATAGAAGAGTTTCCCACTAGTAATTACCAGTTGGAGGGACGTTCAAGTGGACTTTTACCAGTCGTATGTGGTAAATACCACCTTCCCACTTGTATTGTCTCTGGTAGGCCTAACTAATCTCTGTGTATCAGAAGTCTTTAATCAGATTCTGTATGTTCCAGTGCTGCCCACTACACTCCTGAATGATGAGCTGGTAGTAGGTGTCCTCCCCTGGGGCAATCTCCAGACATCTCTTTGTCTGTCTGTTCTGGATGGCTTTTCCCTGTAAAATACAACAAACATTCTACTGTACAAAATCACAATAATAAAAAAGTCAAAGACATCTCTGTTGGTTCCAACGATTTTTAAGCATCAACTTCCCTAAATCATGTTAGAGTGCTTACCTGTTGAAATTCCCAGAGCATGTGGAATCTCTTCTGCTGGGCCACCTTGCACTCATACAGCCCTGGGGTTCGAGTGCCGGTGTCCACCAGACAGCGATTACTGTTGTACTTGTGAGACTTGATGCCTCCAATGTAGATCTCGCCACTGGCTCGATAATAACAGCTCTGGACAGAGAGTATAGATGTTTAGGCTTTTCTGAGTCTGTGGTATTGACAGTACTTTGCATTGTGGCGTGGATTGAATCCCAAGTTTGCCATGGGATGAACCATATTATACATGTAGTTAAATTCTAAGATACTAAGCAATGTTTCTACAAACCTGTGGACCAAAATAATGGCATCCATATAAAATAGGTGTGTTCCCCGGAACTGGGCCTTGATCTATACAGAGATCCGTCTTCTGGTCATTGACCAGCTGTTGATTTTATGGACAGAGATAAACGGTTATAGAAGTGCAGATTCCTATCGTGATTTATGACCCTGCATCCTATTGAAAAAAGGAAGCCATGCATGCCACTAAAAACAGTTCATGAGGAAAAAATTGCAGAACAACTGTAACATTTTAGCATCACTCACAGCTCCATAACCAAGCAAGTCACCCAGGGGGTCTAACATGGGATACACGTTATCCAGATACCACTGGAAGGGTTTGCAGTTCAGTCTCTTTCTCAACTTCTTCCTCTCTGAAACATCCCCAATGTCTATGCCGTGATCCTGTGGTGAGAAAGACGATTTCCAAATCAGAAACACAGGCCATGTGAGCAATCCACCTATTATCCACTTTAGCTTACTGCCATCATTTTACATGGATCCTCTGATCTTTATTATGGCATTGAGTAATAGACCATTTTTAAATAATATTGACTGTCTAGTCTACTTATTTTCAAACACAAGGCATGCAAAACAGCAATCATTGCTATTCTATAGGAACAGCTGAACAAAACCTACTATTTGATTGGTTTGTTGTATACAGTACCTTCAGTGGGATGTTCCAGGCAATGTTGACATTATGTTTGTAGTCATCCATCCAGACCTCAGCCACTCTCAGAGCATTCCTCTTCATTGTAATGCTCAGGTCAGGGAGATAGGGTTTATGGGCCCTCTCGATGTGGGCTATTTTAGAACAAGGTATGACCTCGACACTTCCACCACATAGCCACACCTCGACACACCAAACACCAAGAGAGAAGGAAGAGTTTATAGATATGGACTGAAGTGTCTGGATGTTGGATGTAGATTGGTTTGTTCAAACTGAATGACTCAAGAACAAAAAGTAATTCTGCAAACACAAGTCTGCTTTGATTTCAAACATTCATTTAGAAACTGTAGCAGAGGGGCTTACCCGGATACCCAGTTCAACATTTTCCCCTCCATAGATCTTCATACCACCATCCAGAGCACCAATTTCCCCAAAGAACAGGCGATCAACCACTAGTATGCCCATAATGGAGGGGCTCCTGACAAACATACAGTACAAATCATGGTCATTTCCTCATTGGGAGAAGTGACATTCATTTAATGAATATATAACGCAAAATAATAATCCAGGGGTAAATATCAGGTATGATTTTCCTCCCAATGCTGTGTTTTCCTTATCGTCTATTCAAACAGATTTGTGAAACTGGATTATCATCCGATGATGAAATCATGAACAACTCACTTTCCTGGCTGTGACTCGTCTTTCAAGGCATACCACTCAGGTCTGAAGGACTCATACATACACCACAGGGCCCAGTCAAAGGCATCTGCAGCAGGCCCATAACGTGTGACTGTCAAGTCATCGAAATGGACTTTGTCAAACACCGGTGTCAACACCAACGTGCGGTCCTCCTTTATCCGAGCTAACAGAGGCTCCGCCCTGTTCACACAAACACAGAGTCAAAACACCATTTTGAGGGGGGGGATTCAAAACATCTCACTGAGATATTTCATTTAGACTACCATTCCACATGGACCTCTATGTGGGCATCCAAGATGGCCACCACATCTCCTGTAGCTTCCCTCCACCCTGAGAGGCGGGCCTGTGTGAGACCGAGCTGCTCTGAGTGTCTCACTCTCTTCACCAGGCCGGGACACTCTTCATGGATGAAGCTGATATATGCATCCAACTTCTCCTTTAGATCCTCTGTGAAAGCACACACTTGCAAATCAGTGGAACCTAAGGAAAGTTGAAAGCCACACATATGTTCAATCTAAATGTTAACAAATGTAATTTCAAATGTTTCTATGCGGAGAGCATTGACCAATTAGGCAAACCATTGGAGCTGTGGTCATCCACCAGTATAATGTCTTTGAGCAGGCGCTGGGGGGTCTTGTCTATGATGCTGCGGACGGCTCTCTTGATGATTGACAGGGACTCGTCCAAGTAGATCAACACCACGCTGATGGTGGGCAGGTCATGGGGATACTGGTGCTTAGCACACCTAACAGGCACAACAAACACATTTGGTCCACCTCATATAATTTATTCACTTCACCAAAGCTGCTGTTTCACTTGTCAACTTCAATGTCATTGCGAGAGCTTTGAGTTATAAGGTTCTATCTGCATTTCTGTCAAAATGTATTTATTGACATAGCCTTGTTCTGTTCAATGTTTTCTACCTATATAGTACTCTAAAACCCCAATCCATGTTGTTGAGTTTAAAAGAATACATGATAAAAATGGCTTAGGATCTTAGAATCATCTTTTTACAGGTAGAACCTTCTAGTTCTAAGGTCACAATTGCTCAAATTGAAATCACAGTTCTGGAGATGGAATTGACCTCGGATTGCCGCAATGCAACAGACTGTGGTTAGAATTCAGACGTTTTCAGCGGATCCATCATTTGCTGTGTTGAGGGATGAGGAAAATGATTTACTTAGGATCGCGAGTATCAGGGATTTCCCTGTTCAGGGGTAGTCTGTCACTCAGGAAGGCGTTGTATCCATACATCTGAAACAGCCCCTCTGCCTCTTTCTGCTCCTCCTCTGAGAGCTCATCACCCCAGCGTGTAAACAGAGCTGAGTTAGGGTACACCTTCTTCACCACCTTCCTCTCCTTCTTGACCTCGGGAGCCTTCACAGCCTGCCCCTCTTTCAGACTGATCCCATTGTTGATTGACTTCACTGTGGACACACATGACAGCTGTTCATCAAATTGTGATAAATGTGTTATGACTGCCAAAATCAACATGAGTCACTCCTTTTGATACAGAGCAGGATCTCATTTAAAATCAAATCAAATCAAACTTTATTTGTCACATGCGCCAAATACAACAGGTATGAATACAACAGGTACAACCTTACAATGAAATGCTTACTTACAAGCGAGTTAATTAAGAAAATATTTACCAAATAAACTAAAGTAAAAAATAATCAAAAGTATCACAATAAAATAGCAGTAACGAGGCTATATACAGGGGATATCGGTACTGAGTGAATGTGCGGAGGTACAGGTCAGTCAAGGTAATTTGTACATGTAGGTAGGGGTAAAGTGACTATGCATAGATAATAAACAGTGAGTAGCAGCAGTGTAAAAACAAATGGGGGGTCAATGTAAATAGTCCTGGTGGCCATTTGATTAACTGTTCAGCAGTCTTATGGCTTGGGGGTAGAAGCTGTTAATTAAGGAGTCTTTTGGTCCTAGACTTGGCGTTCCGGAACCGATTGCCATGCGGTAGCAGAGAGAACAGTCTTTGACTTGGGTGACTGCCAATTTTTTGGTCTTTCCTCTGACCCCACCTAGTATATAGGTCCTGGATGGCAGGAAGCTTGGCCCCAGTGATGTACTGGGCCATACTCACTACCCTCTTTAGCGCCTTACAATCAGATGCAGAGAATTTGCCATACCAGGTGGTGATGCAACCGGTCAGGATGCTCTCTATGGTGCAGCTCTATACATTTTTGATGATCTGGGGACCGATGCCAATGTGACAATATTTTCAGTCTCCTGAGGGGGAAACGGTGTTGTCGTGCCCTCTTCACGACTGTCTTGGTGTGTTTGGACAATGATAGTTCGTTGGTGATGTGGACACCAAGGAACTTGAATCTCTCGACCCGCTCCAATACAGCCCTGTTTATGTAGTCCACGATCAGCTCTTTTGTCTTGCTCACATTGAGGGAGAGGTTGTTGTACTGGCACCACACTGCCAGGTCTCTAACCTCCCTATAGGCTGTCTCATCATTGTCGGTAATTAGGCCTACCACTGTAGGCAAACTTAATGATGGTGTTGGTGTCGTGTTTGGCCATGCAGTCATCGGTGAACAGAGAGTACAGTAGGGGACTAGGCACGCACACCTGAGGGGCGCCTGTGTTGAGGATCAGCATGGCTGATGTGTTGTTGCCTACCCTTACCACCGGGGGCGGCCCATCAGAAAGTCCACGATCCAGTTGCAGAGGGAGGTGTTTAGTCCCAGGGTCCTTAGCTTAGTGATGAGCTTTGTGGGCACTATGGTGCTGAACGCTGAGTTGTAGTCAATGAACAGCATTCTCACGTAGGTATTCCTTTTGTCCAGATGGGAAAGGGCAGTGTGGAGTGCGATTGAGATTGCGTCATCTGTGGATTTGCTGAGGCGGGATGCAAATTATATTGGGTCTAGGGTATACGGGATGATGCTGTTGATGTTAGCCATGACCAGCCTTTCAAAGCACTTCATGGCTACCGAGGTGAGTTGATTATAAAAGGCATTTAGCTTGTCTGGTAGGCTCGCGTCACTGGGCAGCTCACGGCTGGGTTTCCCTTTGTAGTCCATAATAGTTTTCAAGCCCTGCCACATCTGACGAGCATCAGAGATGGTGTAGTAGGATTCAATCTTAATCATGTATAGACGCTTTGCCTGTTTCATGGTTCGTCTTATTAATGTCCTGCTCCTTGAAAGCGGCAGCTCTAGCCTTTAGCTCGATGCAGATGTTCCCTTTAATCCATGGCTTCTGGTTGTGATATGAACGTACAGTCACTGTGGGTACGACGTTGTCAATGCACTTATTGATGAAGCCGATGTCTGAGGTGGTATACTCCTCAATGCTATTGGATGAATCCCGGAACATAATCCAGTCTGTGCTCGCAAAACAGTCCTGTAGTGTAGCATGTGCGTCATCTGATCACTTCCGTATTGAGCAAGTCACTGGTACTTCCTGCTTTAGTTTTTGCTTGTAAACAGGAATCAAGAGGATATAATTATGGTTAGATTTGCCAAATGGAGGGTGAGGGAGAGCTTTGTATGCGGCTCTGTGTGTGGAGTAAAGGTGAGTTATTTTTCCTCTGGTTGCACATGTGACATGCTGGTAGAAATTGGGTAAAACGGATTTAAGTTTGCCTGCATTAAAGTCCCCAGCCACTAGGAGCTCCGCTTCTGGATGAGCATTTTCTTGTTTTCTTATGGGCCTTATACTGCTCGTTGAGTGCGGTCTTAGTGTCAGCATCGGTTTGTGGTGGTAAATAGACGGTAATGAATAATGAGAAATCTCTTAGTAGATAGTGTGGTCCACAGCTTATCATAAGGTTCTCTACCTGGTGACATCTGTCACCAGCATTTATTGACAAAAAGACACACACCGCTGCCCCTCATCTTACCAGACGTAGGTTCTCTGTCCTGCCGATGCATGGAAAATCCTGCCAGCTCTATATTATCCGTGTCGTCGTTCAGCCACGACTTGAGGAAACATAAGATATTACAGTTTTTAACGTCCGTTGTTAGGATAGTCTTGATCGTATATCATCCCTTTTGTTTTGCAATGATTGCACATTGGCCAATAGAACAGATGGTAGTGGAGGTTTACTCACTCTCCTACAAATTCACAGAAGGCTGCCCGACCTCTGCCCCCTTTTCTCCTTTTCTTCACGCAAATTACTGGGATTTGTTCTCGTTCCCGAGAAAGCAGTATATGCTTCGAGTCAGACTTGTTACAGAAAAAAATCTTAGTTCAGTTTGAGGTGAGTAATCACTGTTCTGATGTCCAAAAGTTATTTTATATCATAAGAGACGGTAGCAGCAACATTATGTACAAAACAAGTAAAAACACAAGTTACAAACAACACAGAAAAACGAACAAACTAGCACAGTTGGTGAGGAGCTTCAGTCACTATTTGCATGTGTGTTTTTGAAAAAGGTGATTAACAATGTTTGATCTGCCTTGGAGAATTACCTTGAAGTAACTGATGTAAAAATAAATATTTGTATTTTTATAGTAAACATTGTGGTAAACTTTGGTACACAGAAGTTGGTAGATCAAAATGTAACAAATGTTGTTCAGCAAGCAACAGTATACAGGATTAAAGAACAATCGAAAATTATTATAGGCATATTTTATTTAATCCTTTATTAGTTTATTTAAACCCTTTAATTAACTGGGTACAAATTCCCTTTTACAATCATCACTGTGAAGTGTGAAATAACTTCTTCTGGGATCAACTCTACATGTTGGTTTGGTCTAGATTCTAATGTGTTCTCAAATCCTCCCCTCTAAATCTGCCCTACTATCTAGAACAGTGGCAGACTGCAGTCCAGGTACAGTACGTGGACAGAGCTACTGCAAATTCCCTTCCAGGTAATTCAGAGGTAAATTAAGGAGATTGAGACTTACACAGCTTCTCGATGTGAGCCTCCATCTTCTCCAGCCTCTCGAGAATGTCCTGGCCCCTGGCCGATTCATTCTGATGGGCCCCCTGCAGTCTCTCCCCATGAGAATGAACCTCCTGCTTAATGGATGTGATGTAGAGTATTCCAGCAGCCATGGCCAGCAAAGGGGCCAGCCCTCGAACCCAGCCTAGCCTCATCATCCCTCTGTGTGTGAGTGCTCAGCCTGGGGATACAGACAGGATGGCCTTCCTCTCTCACTCTCTCACTGAGATTCAGGTTCACCTGAAAGGAGGGAGGGTGATGTAAAATAAATTGAACAAAAGAGAAAAGCAGTCGAGGATAGTCAATCAAAAATCTATTTGGTTTATTACAAGTTGCAACAGGGAGAAACCTCCAGCATAGAAGCAGAGAAAATGTCTAACTGGCCTTCTCTGGGAACACCCTTATATCCTAATCAGCATATAAATGTTCTGTAAACACCAGCCCAATAGGCTTGTAGGAAGTCAAAACAGAAGGCAGTGACTTTGTCAGCAGCTACAGAATCACATTGTTTCACACAATATAATAATAATCAGTGTATCCTCTGTCATTGTACTTCCAGTCTGGTGTCAACCTTATCAGCAGTTATGAGTTTAATCCATAACATACAGCCTCTAGTCTAGTGACCATCAACCCAAGTGTTACAAACCAAACATTGGAAATCACGTTTTTTACATTGTGTTGATCATTCTAAATTAAATATGAACTTTAGTCATCTTAAATATTCCCATTATACTATAGCTGAGGTGCACCATCCTGGCTGGCTGGCTGGCACTCAGTGGATGTGAGTTTCTCGTCACTTGCCTCCCCTAGGCTGTCAATCACTTACTGTCTCTGGTCTTGGAGTTTGGGTCGATGTGACAATTAGCAAATTGTCATGTAGATAATGCATAAAACACAGTGCGCATTTCTGAGGAAAAGTGCATGGAAGCGCAGTCACTTATATTTGCCTTTGGCCCATGAATGTTTACCTTGTAACTTTATAGCCTTTTGTTCTGAAAAATATATCAACTATGATTAACTAGGCTATTATGAGATACATCAAACATGTGTACTTACCCAAACGAGGTGGGCACTGCAGTGGATGAAAAAATTCTGAATGCCCTAATGTTCAACACCTAACGTATTTGGCATGCGTATGCAAAGGAGCTCTCCAGGAAGGGAAACAGGGCCTGGATGTATGCATCATCTCAAACCAGGTAAATGCCACTGTCTGTTAGTACTCATCATAATATCACTAATTCCCATTGATTCAATAAAAAATCAGCACTGTAAGGTATTTCAGTTTGGGGACAATAAAGTTCCTCTTATGTTAAATGAAACTCTAGATACAGTCGCTACCTACTGAGCACACACTGGTTGAATCAACGTTGTTTCAACGTCATTTGTCAACGTATTATGATGTAGAATCAAAGTGGAAAATACATTGGATTTGAAAAAAGTAATCAACCAGTACTGTCCATCTCATTTCAACCAGCGTTGTAAACATTGAAATTAGAGTAAAACTTTAACTTAAATGCATTGACTTAACCTGACTAACAGGTTGCTACATCAATCATCTGATTACAACATAATCATCAAAACTATGTATACGTTGCAATTGTGTTGAAAATTCCAGGTAGAAATGTAAAAAACATGTTTTATTTTATTCAGTTATATTGTGTGGTTGAAATGACGCTTCAGTAACCACTCCCTTTTGTGAGAAACTGGTAAATAATAATAGGCTACCTGGGGCGGCAGGTAGCCAAGTGTTTAGAGCACTGGGCCAGTGACCGAAAGGTTGCTGAATTGAATTCCCAAGCCGACAAGGTAAAAATCTGTCTTTCTGCCCCTGAGCAAGGCAGTTAACCCAATGTTCCCCGGGCGCCGTAGACGTGGATGTTGAGTAAGGCAACCCCCACACCTCTCTAATTCAGAAGGGTTGGGTTAAATGCGGAAGACACATTTCAGTTGAAGGCATTCAGTTGTACAACTGACTAGGTATCCCCCTTTCCCGACCTTACTCAGGATTCACATGGCCTCACATGTGAATCCTTAAAGAGATGGGGTGGGGCTAAGGCTTAAGAGGGTGTTAATAGCTGTAGACTGGGGTTGAATGACTGGAACCCAGATATTGATATTTACTCCCCAAAACCACTCCCTTTTAAAAAATAGTAAATTATTTATATAAACATCGTGATGTGAAATGGAACTGATAAACGATATGCAATGTCTAAATCTGGATTTTCTACAGCCTTCTCTCTGGTCACTGCATGAAGAATCATCAACACTCAGGCTGGGGACCGACAGCCATGTAAACCCATCATCTCATCATGGTAACTTTTTTCATTGTGGCAGGTAAACCTATATTTCCTGCAGCATAGTCTATGCCACAGTAATATAAAGACAGACTGCGTGTCTAATTACACATCTCCATCTGACTTTCGGGGATCACCTTATTTTTTAATTGTAATTTTTTTATTGCAGTTGCAGAGTTTTAAAACTCCTATATTGTTGCTTCAAATCAACGCACTCTCTCCCAATCTTTCTCTCTTTCCATCAATTCTATTCAGATTGCATCCAAAATAAATAATCCTGTTCAAGATTAATACAGTGCATTTGAAAAGTTTTCAGACCCCTTTAACTTTTCCAAATGTTGTTACATTACAGCCTTATTCTAAAATGTATTTAAAAAAATATTCTCATCAATCTACACACAATACCCCATAATGACAAAGCAAAAACATGTTTTTGCAAATTTATTTCTGCTGTGAGATTCGAAATTGAGCTCAGGAGCATCCTGTTTCCATTGATTATCCTTGAGATGTTTCTACAACTTGATTGGAGTCCACCTGTGGTACATTCAATCAATTGGGCATAATTTGGAAAGGCACACAGCTGTCTTTATGGAATGGCACACACCTGTCCCTCAACTCCAGTGTATGATATACCATTCTGTAGCTCCGAGTCTCTACTTTTTCCAATGTAAAAAAGACCATTTGAAATGTTGCTACATAAGACCGAATCGAGGAGGTTGTTACGACTCTCGTGGGTTGAAGAAGGAGACCAAGGTGCAGCGTGGTAGGTGTTCATGATTTTTAATAAACTGAACACTGCAACAAAATAACAAAGTAGAAAAAAACAAAAGCGCACAGTTCTGTCAGGCAACAAAACAGCTAAACAGAAAATAACTCCCCACAAAACCCAAACGGAAAGTCACAACTTATATATGGTCCCCAATCAGAGACAACGATAGACAGCTGCCTCTGTTTGGGAGCCACACATGGAAAAAACAACAAAGAAATAGAAAACATAGAAACAAAAAACCTAGAATGCCCACCCTAATCACACCCTGACCTAACCAAAAAATAGAGAATTAAAAGGCTCTCTAAGGTCAGGGCGTCACAAAGGTTGGTCACATATGAGAGGTAATGCACCTCAGTGAGAACAATTCTACCATCCAGATGCCTACGTCTTTGTACCCTGCTTAAATTTGGAAACAAGCTGTGTCCGCTTCAGTGACTATCATTTCAAAACATTTACACATTGATCAGCTTCCATACTCATTGGGGTAGACTACCTAAATAAAATTGAATAGTTGACAGTAACTCCTCTAACTTTTCTTTTCTAAGCTGTATGTGAAAGTACATTCGGAGTGAGGTTAGGTTTATGTTAATATGGATAAAATGGTTTGGCTAGCTAAACAACAACTGATACAATGTATTTAAGAGGCAACAAGTGCTCATTGTGCAACTGTATTTATGGTTTCAATAAACATTAGAGATGAAATATATTTGAAATGTTGTCAACAATATAAGCCAACCCCGTCTGTTTTGCCCCATAGTTGAACATGGGTTGGTTGCGAAACAGTCAATCCATCTATTAACTAGATCACACATTAAACATCTCCAAACACTACATACTCAGTCCATTAGGTAGCAAGCATGGGTGTATTCACTAGGAACTCAATTGAACCAAAACGGAATGAAACAGGGAGGGACCTACCTGAATTTAAACTCTTAATTTTGTTGCAAAATGTTTTGGACTAATGATTACGCCCCTTGATTAGAAGCATGTGACCCCATTTAACATGTGCTGGGAGAGAAAATCCCCACCCCGATTTAAGTTTGTTGAGATGAAAGACAAATTTCCTGAATTAGACCAATAATAAGGAATCCTAAAAATATATATAAAAGAGACTAACTGAACATTGAGTTTAATGCAACATTGAATGACACTCGATCGGCTTGTGTGTGGCTTAAGGAGTGAGGCAATACAGAAGTGCCTACTCACTGAATCAATGGAGCTAGCTGCAAGTAAGCACAACAGCTGGAGGCTGTATCAAGAGTGCACAGTGCAGCAGCAGTTCAGGATAGAAAAAAAGGGGGCACCGTGGAAAGCAGGGTCATCACCCATCTGAATGCTGGGCAAAGGAGCTGACATGACGCCATTGTGAAAAGAAAGGACACATTAAGCGAGCTTGTAAAAGAAATAGAGAGAAACCAGCAAAGGACAGCTAAAATGAAATATCTGGAAAAGGAAACACAGCCAGCTGCACCCCAAGAAGAAACATCTGCATGCTGTGAAGCAGGACCAGTCATGCAACAGTGGCATAGACTCTGTGGAGGAGCCACCGATCAAGGAATTGACAGTAAGAGGACACTCTACAGCCAACGGTGTCACAACACCATAGGGAGGACAACAAAAAAATATGTATATCGATACTGGAGCAGCTGTCTCACTTATGTCAGAAAAACGATAAAAAATAAGGCTGAACCACCTTTCACAGGCACATGCAAAAATTCACACTGAGAGATTGTCCCCACTTGCCTTTTGGAATCACGTTGGCATCTGCCTTGTTCCAGAGGTCCATGGATCAGGTCCTGAGCGACCACCCTAGGTCATATTGTTACCTTGATGAAATCCTCATCACAGGAAAGGATGGCGAGGAGCAACTGCTGAACCTTTAAAAGGGTGGCAGGTAGGGCGGAAGGTAGCTTAGTGGTTAGCAGTGTTGGACCAGTAACCGAAAGGTTGCAGGTTTGAATCCCCAAGCCCACTAAGTGAAAAATCTGCCGACGTACCCTTGAGCAAGGCACTTAACCCTAGTTGCTCTGGATAGGAGCATCTGCTAAATCGACTTGAAGAGTAAGGCTTACATGTTTGCAATTAGAGAAGTGCAACTTTTTCAAGCATGCAGTGGAGTCCTTAGGCCATTTGATTGATGCTGGCGGTCTCCACACAGCCCCATCGAAAGTGACAGTCATTGTAGATCCTCCTTCTCCCGAGAAAGTCGGCCAGCTGCGGCCTTTCCTTGGCGTCCTGAATGACTACGACGAGTTCATCCTGCAGCTGAAGCCTTTGCATGAGCTAATGAGAGAGAGCAAATCCTGGTTGTTTACACAGGAGTGTGAGACTACTTTCAAGAAAGGCAGCACTGATTGAAAAGGTGTTGACTCACTTTGACCTGTTCTTGCCAATTCCACTGGCTTGCAACGCTTCCCTATATGGAGTTCGGGCCGTCGTGTCTGACAGCACATCTGCAGGAGAAGCCCATTGCTTTCACGTCAAGGACTGAAATACCCTTATTATCTTATCTTCGGGATCACCTTCCTGTTTGGAGATGTTTTGAAGTGTCGGACTGCCTGAGCAGATAGTCACGGACAATGGCAATCTTTTGTTTCCAAGGAGATGGAAATTTCCTCCAGAGCAATGGAATCAAACACATCCTCTCAAGTCCTTATCATCCATCCACTCATAGACTTGAAGAGTGAAGGGTTCAGACAAACATGCACTCAAGGCGTCCAGAAGTGAAGCACCACTAAAGTATTGTAATACCCCTCATGCAACAACTGGAACGTCCCCTGCTTATCTGCTCATGAAAAGAAATGCCCACCAAAACGGTGGTGTAAAACAAGCAGCAAGACCAAGTCAACCAGCCAGCTAAATGGTATAAAGACAGACAGTTCACTGTTGAAGATCCAGTCCTCACACGCAACTACACCACTACAGAAAGGTGGCCACCCGCAACTGTTCTCAAAAGACTTGGCCTGCCTCATACAGTCTGCACCCAAGACAACCAGACCTGGCAGAGACATGTTAACCAGTTGCTCCCACGAGAACCTGCAGCTTCAATCCCTGAAGCAGAGGCACCTTCACAAACGAGCTGACACACCACCAGAACAAGTCAGCAACCGCACCAGCTTCTTCTTCACTGCCGCCAACAGAGGCTACACCAGCCTGTGACTGAGCCTGATCCCGGGTTATGTCGCAACCCACCTGGAGAAAGAAAACCTCCTGAATGTTATACATAGTGCTAACCCTGGAAGCAAGGGGCATAATACTTATCTTTGGGTTTAGAGGGATGTTGAGGCAGTCTACCCTCTCTCACAAGTAAGAGAAAGTTTAGTTTGCTTATGTTAATGTGGACATGTCATTTAAGGGGGAGGAAATACCGTATTTTATATATTGGGACTAACTATTTATGTACTATGTGGGTTTCTGAAGCCGTAGTTCTAACGCTAAGCATTATGGGTATTGAAGTTGGTTGTTAAAGGGACTTCCTGAAGTAATGTAAGACACATAACTTTTCAATAAAACACTTGTTGCATCTAAAACGATGTATCAGTCTCGGTGCCAATTCCCGGGTCTAATGTTAATCCGAAGAGTCAAGATACAACATGGCCCTTTTGTATAAACTCCCCAGTCCCTGCTAATGACAAGCATACTCTTAACATGATGCTGCCACGGCAATACTTGAAAATACAGAGGATCAACAACATCGCATTCACTCCATATTTAATGGCTGTCTGAAACAGTAAAATGAAGGAAACCAACTTTTTATTTAACTAGGCAAGTTGAGGACTAATTCTTATTTACAATGATGGCCTAGGAACAGTGGGTCAACTGCCTTGTTCAGAGACAGAATGACAGATTTTTACCTTGTCAGCTCGGAGATTCGATCCACCCAACGCTCTAACCACTAGGCTACCTGCCGCCCCTTAACTAAACTTAAATACAGTCCTTTTGCCCTCAAATCTCTAGTTTTTATATGGCACGCTGGGCACTCATATGACTTCTATGAGGTGTTTGTCTGTGAGTTGTAGTTATATGTCCTAGAAACCGTGACTTTACCATAGATATAGCTCACAGCCATCACAGCTGATGGAGAGAGGGCTGGCCATGTGGCAGAGGATGTGGAATAAGTTCATCTCCAAGAACTCATAGAGAAATCCCTGAGCAGTTGAGGACAGGACTTCATCAAAACTACACTGATGTCAATTAAGCTCTATATGATGTCAATGCAGACAAATATTCATTGACCTTCTTTGGTGAAAATCAATAAGAAACTACAAAATAAATACAGCAATAATATTTATTATTTCTTTACATTTACATTCAGGACCAAGGAGAACACAGCTCAATAGCATTCCACATTCTGTGAAGAAACTGTACATCTGTCCCCATGAAAATATGTAAAACCAATAGATCACTAAGATTACACAGTCATTTCACTGCTGACCACCAGCTTTTCAAAGCATGATAATAATGATGTGTTCATAACAAAGTGGGAAGATGGTAATTACCAGTTGTGAAGTCGTAAATGCATTCACATGCATTGAACTCATTGAGAAACTCAGATAGGCTAAGGGCCAAGAAGCTGCGTCATAAACTGTAAGTACAGATATGTTTGTACAAACATTATAGTGTTCAAAAACATATTTAAGGACATCTTTTTGTAAATAATGTTTTGTTGTTGCATTGAACTGCTGAAAATGATGATAAAAGGGTACTTTCGTTAGTAGGTGATGTCAGAGGTCAGCATGTGGGAGAAGTCAGACCTCAGGGAAGATAGACGAGTTTCCCACTAATAATTACCAGTTGGAGGAGCGTACACGTGGACTTTTACCAGTCGTATGTTGTAAATACCACCTTCCCACTTGCTTATGATTGCAGCATTACTCATATAGTCCTGCTGTATTGTCTCTGGTACAGTAGGCCTAACTATCTCAGTATATCAGAAGTCTTTAATCAGATTCTGTATGTTCCAGTGCTGCCCACTACACTCCTGAATGATGAGCTGGTAGTAGGTGTCCTCCCCTGGGGCAATCTCCAGACATCTCTTTGTCTGTCTGTTCTGGATGGCTTTTCCCTGTAAAATACAACAAACATTCTACTGTACAGCATCCCACAATAAAAAAAATTGAAAAAAGTCAAAGACATCTCCGTTGTTTCCAACAATTTATAAGCATCAAATTCCCTATTTCATTTTGGAGTGCTTACCTGTTGGAAGTCCCAGAGCATGTGGAATCCCTTCTGCTGGGCCACCTTGCACTCATACAGTCCTGGGGTTCGAGTTCCAGTGTCCACCAGACAGCGATTACTGTTGTACTTGTGAGACTTGATGCCTCCAATGTAGATCTCGCCACTGGCTCGATAATAACAGCTCTGGACAGAGAGTATAGATGTTTAGGCTTTTCTGAGTCTGTGGTATTGACAGTACTTTGCATTGTGGCGTGGCTTGAATCCCAAGTTTGCCATGGGATGAACCATATTATACATGCAGTTAAATTCTAAGATACTAAGCAATGTTTCTACCAACCTGTGGACCAAAATAATGGCATCCATATAAAATAGGTGTGTTCCCCGGAACTGGGCCTTGATCTATACAGAGATCCGTCTTCAGGTCATTGACCAGCTGTTGATTTTATGGACAGAGATTAAACAGTTATAAAAGTGCAGATTCCTATCCTGCATATTCCTATCGCGTTATTTGTAACTTATTTTGTACATAATGTTTCTGCAACCGTATCTGACGGCAAAAAAAAGCTCCTGGATATCAGGACAGCGATCAATCACCTCGGATTAGACACAGATTTTTTCTTCAACAAGCAAGACACACAGGACCTTCTCCAAACACTCAACAGGGCCAACATCCCCGTTATTTGCCAGAGGAAGAAACGCAGGTACAGAGGACACAGAACGGGATGGCTCGTGAGGACCCGCAGAAAGCTGCCATTACCGTCAATATTACTCGCCAACGTGCAATCATTGGACAATAAATTAGAAGAGGACATCAAAAACGGTAATATCCCATGTTTCACGGAATCGTGGCTGAATGACGACATGGATATTCAGCTAGCGGGATAAACGCTGCACCGGCAAGATAGAACAGCAACAGTAAGACGAGAGGGGGGGGGTGTGTCTGTGCATGTTTGTAAACAACAGCTGGTTCACAAAATCTCAAGAAGTCTCTAGATTTTGCTCACCTGAAGTAGAGTATGTTGTGATAAATTGCAGGCCACAGTACTTGCCTAGAGAGTTTTCAGCTATACTATTTGTGGCTGTTTATTTACCACCACAGACAGATACTGGCACTAAGACCGCACTCAGTCAGCTGTATAAGGAAATAAGCAAACAGGAAACCCCTCACCCAGAGATGGCGCTCCTAGTGGCCGGAGACATTAATGCAGGGAAACTTAAATCAGTTCTACCAAATTTCTATCAACATGTTAAATGTGCAACCAGAGGGAAAAAACTCCACACACAGAGACGCGTATAAAGCTCTCCCTCACCCTCCATTTGGTAAATCCAACCACAACTCTATCCTCCTGATTCCTGCTTACAAGCAAAAAGGAAGCACCATTGACTCGGTCTATAAAAAAGTTGTCAGATGAAGCAGATGCTAAACTACAGGACTGTTTTGATATCACAGACTGGAACATATTACGGGATTCTTCCGATGGCATTGAGGAGTACACCACATCAGTCACTGGCTTTATCCATAAGTGCATCGAGGACGTCGTCCCCACAGTGACTGTACGTACATACCCCAACCAGAAGCCATGGATTACAGGCAACAGTCGAGCTAAAGAGTAGAGCTGCCACTTTCAAGGACTTTAACCCGGAAGCTTACAAGAAATCCTGCTATGCCCTGAAATGAACCATCAAACAGGAAAACTGTCAATACAGGGCTAAGATTTAAGATTAAGATTGAATATTACTACACCGGCTCCGACGCTCGTCTTATGTGGCAGGGCTTGCAGACTATTACAGACTACAACAAGAAGCACAGCCGCGAGCTGCCCAGTGACACAAGCCTACCAGACGAGCTAAATCACTTCTATGCTCGCTTCGAGGCAAGCAACACTGAGGCATGGATGAGAGCATCGGCTGTTCCGGAAGACTGTGTGATCACGCTCTCCGTAGTCGACGTGAGTAAGACCTTTAAAACAGGGCAACATACACAAGGCTGCAGGGACAGACGGATTACCAGGACGTGTGCTCCGGGCATGTGCTGACCAACTGGCAGGTGTCTTCCCTGACATGTTCAACATGTTCCTGATTGAGTCTGTAATACAAATATGTTTATAGCAGACCACCATAGTCCCTGGGCCCAAGAACACAAAGGCAACCTCTGCCTAAATGACTACATACCCGTAGCACTCACCTCGATAGCCATGAATTGCCATGAAAGGCTAGTAATGGCTCACGTCAACACCATTATCCCAGAAACCCTAGATCCACTCCAATTTGCATACCGCCCAAACAGATCCACAGATGATGCAATCTCTATTGCACTCCACACTGCCCTTTCTCACCTGGACAAAAGGAACACTTATGTGAGACTGCTATTCATTGACTACAGCTCAGAGTTCAACACCATAGTACCCTCAAAGATCATCACTAAGCTAAGGATCCTGGGACTAAACACCTCCCTCTGTAACTGGATCCTGGACTTCCTGACGGGGCGCCCCAGGTGGTAAGGATAGGTAGCAACACGTCTCCCATGCTGATCCTCAATACTGGAGCCCCCAGGGGTGCATGCTCAGTCCCCTCCTGTACACCCTGTTCACCCACAACTGCATGGCCAGGCACGACTCCAACACCATCATTAAGTTTGCAGACAACACAACAGCCTGATCACCGGACAACGATGAGACAATGATGAGACAGCCTATAGGGAGGAGGTCAGAGACCTGGCAGTGTGATGCTAGAATAACAACCTATCACTCAACGTAACCAAGACGAAGGAGATGATTGTGGGCTTACAGGAAAAGGAGGACCGAGCAAGCCCCCATTTTTATTGACGAGGCTGTAGTGGAGCAGGTTGAGAGCTTCAAGTTCCTTGGTGTCCACATCACCAACAAACTAGAATGGTCCAAACACATCAAGACAGTTGTGAAGAGGGCAGGACAAAGCCTATTGCCCCTCAGGAAACTAAAAAGATTTGGCATGGGTCCTGAGATCCTCAAAAGGTTCTACAGCTGCAACATCGAGAGCATCACTGCCTGGTACGGCATTGCTTGGCCTCCGACCGCAAGGCACTACAGAGGGTAGTGCGTACGGCCCAGTACATCACTGGTGCTAAGCTGCCTGCCTTCTGGGACGTCTACAACAGGCGGTGTCAGAGGAAGGCCCTAAAAATTGTCAAAGACCCCAGCCACCCCAGTCATAGACTGTTCTCTCCACTACTACATGGCAAGTGGTATCGGAGTGCCAAGTCTAGGACAAAAAGGCTTCTCAACAGTTTTTACCCCCAAACCACAAGACTCCTGAAGAGGTAATCAAATGGCTACCCGGACTATTTGCCTTGTGTGCCTCCCCCAACCCATCTTTTATGCTGCTGCTGCTCTCTGTCTATCATATATGCATAGTCACTTTAACTATGCATTCATGTACATATGTATATAATACCTCAATTGGCCCGACCAACCAGTGCTCCCGCACATTGGCTAACCAGACTATCTGCATTGTGTCCCGCCACCCACCACCCGCCAACCCCTCTTTACGCTACTGCTACTCTCTGTTCATTATATATTCATAGTCACTTGAACCATATCTACATGTACATACTATCTCAATCAGCCTGATTAACCAGTGTCTGTATGTAGCCTCGCTACTTTTAGAGCCTCACTACTGTATATAGTCTCGCTACCGTTTTTCACTGTCTTTTTACTGTTGTTTTTATATCTTTATTTACCTATTGTTCACCTAATAGATTTTTTTGCACTATTGGTTAGAGCCTGTAAGTAAGCATTTCACTGTAAGGTCTACCTACACCTGCTGAATTCGGCGCACGTGACAAATAACCTTTGATTTGATTAGATAATGAGTTGGATGTATGACCCTGCATCCTATTGAAAAAGGATGCCATGCATGCCACTAAACACAGTTGGTGAGGAAATAATTAACGAACAACTGTAACATTTTAGCATCACTCACAGCTCCATAACCAAGCAAGTCACCCAGGGGGTCTAACATGGGATACACGTTATCCAGATACCACTGGAAGGGTTTGCAGTTCAGTCTCTTTCTCAACTTCTTCCTCTCTGAAACATCCCCAATGTCTATGCCGTGAACCTGTGGTGAGAAAGACGATTTCCAAATCAGAAACACAGGCCATGTGAGCAATCCACCTATTATCCACTTTAGCTCACTGCCATCATTTTACATGGATCCTATGATCTTTATTATGGCATTGAGTAATAGACCATTTTTTAAATAATATTGACTGTCTAATCTACTTATTTTCAAACACAAGACATGCAAAACAGCAATCATTGCTATTCTATAGGAACAGCTGAACAAAACCTACTGTTTGATTGGTTTCTTGTGCACAGTACCTTCAGTACAGGATGTTCCAGGCAATGTTGACATTATGTTTGTAGTCATCCATCCAGACCTCAGCCACTCTCAGAGCATTCCTCTTCATTGTAATGCTCAGGTCAGGGAGATAGGGTTTATGGGCCCTCTCGATGTGGGCTATTTTAGAACAAGGTATGACCTCGACACTTCCACCACATAGCCACACCTCGACACACCAAACACCAAGAGAGAAGGAAGAGTTTATAGATATGGACTGAAGTGTCTGGATGTAGATTGGTTTGTTCAAAATGAATGACTCAAGAACAAAAAGTAATTCTGCAAACACAAGTCTGCTTTGATTTCAAACATTCATTTAGAAACTGTAGCAGAGGGGCTTACCCGGATACCCAGTTCAACATTTTCCCCTCCATAGATCTTCATACCACCATCCAGAGCACCAATTTCCCCAAAGAACAGGCGATCAACCACTAGTATGCCCATAATGGAGGGGCTCCTGACAAACATACAGTACAAATCATGGTCATTTCCACATTGGGAGAAGTGACATTCATTTAATGAATATATAACGCAAAATAATAATCCAGGTGTAAATATCAGGTATGATTTTCCTCCCAATGCTGTGCTTTCCTTATCGTCTATTCAAACAGATTTGTGAAACTGGATTATCATCCGATGATGAAATCACGAACAACTCACTTTCCTGGCTGTGACTCGTCTTTCAAGGCATACCACTCAGGTCTGAAGGACTCATACATACACCACAGGGCCCAGTCAAAGGCATCTGCAGCAGGCCCATAACGTGTGACTGTCAAGTCATCGAAATGGACTTTGTCAAACACCGGTGTCAACACCAACGTGCGGTCCTCCTTTATCCGAGCTAACAGAGGCTCTGCCCTGTTCACACAAACACAGAGTCAAAACACCATTTTGAGGGGGGATTCAGAAAGTCTCACTGAGATATTTCATTTAGACTACCATTCCACATGGACCTCTATGTGGGCATCCAAGATGGCCACCACATCTCCTTCAGCTTTCCTCCACCCTGAGAGGCGGGCCTGTGTGAGACCGAGCTGCTCTGAGTGTCTCACTCTCTTCACCAAGCTGGGACGCTCTTCATGGATGAAGCTGATGTAGGCATCCAACTTCTCCTTTAGATCGTCTGTGAAAGCAGACACTTCCAAATCGGTGGTGCACAACAAACGTTGAAAGCCACACCTTTCAATCATAGTTCAATCTAAATGTTAACAATTGTAATTTCAAATGTTTCTATATGTAGAGAAGAGACCAAATATGCGAACCATTGGAGCTGTGGTCATCCACCAGTATAATGTCTTTGAGCAGGCGCTGGGGGGTCTTGTCTATGATGCTGCGGACGGCTCTCTTGATGATTGACAGGGCCTCGTCCAAGTAGATCAACACCACGCTGATGGTGGGCAGGTCATGGGGATACTGGTGCTTAGCACACCTAACAGGCACAACAAACACATTTGGTCCACCTCATATCATTCATTCACTTCACCAAAGCTGCTGCTTCACTCTTAAAGTTAGTCAATTTCAATATCATTTGTCAAACTGCATTAAAAGTGCTGGAGATGGAATTGACCTCTGATGACCTCGGATGCAACAGACTGTGGTTAGAATTCAGAAGTCTTGAGTTAGACATAATCTGCTGTGTAGAGGTGTTGGAGGGATGAGGAAAATGATTTACTTAGGATCGCGAGTATCAGGGATTTCCCTGTTCAGGGGTAGTCGGTCACTCAGGAAGGCGTTGTATCCATACATCTGAAACAGCCCCTCTGCCTCTTTCTGCTCCTCCTCTGAGAGCTCATCACCCCAGCGTGTAAACAGAGCTGAGTTAGGGTACACCTTCTTCATCACCTTCCTCTCCTTCTTGACCTCGGGAGCCTTCACAGCCTGCCCCTCTTTCAGACTGCTCCCGTCGTTGATTGTCTTCACTGTGGACACACATGACAGCTGTTCATCACACTGTAATAAATGTGTTATGACTGCCAGAATCAACATGATTCACTCCTTTTGATACAAACAGAGCATGATCTCATATACATAGCTTCAGTGACTGTTTTTAGGTGTTTTTTAAAAAGTTGATTAATAAGGGTTTTGTTTATTATTGTTTTATTTTATTTTTTGGGTCGGTCAGCTTTAATATTGCAGATAGATTGTAGCTTCCATCAATGTAATTGTCTGCATCATTTCTAATCGTCAAAATATTTTTTTGTAAATATATAGAGTATATTTAAATGTGTATACACATACCCACATATATGAATATACAGTGTATCACAAAAGTGAATACACCCCTCACATTTTTGTAAATATTTGAGTATACCTTCTCATGTGACAACACTGAAGAAATGACACTTTGCTACAATGTAAAGTAGTGAGTGTACAGCTTGTATAACAGTGTAAATTTGCTGTCCCTTCAAAATAACTCAACACACAGCCATTAATGTCTAAACCGCTGGCATCAAAAGTGAGTACACCCCTTAGTGAAAATGTCCAAATTGGGCTCAAAGTGTCAGTATTTTGTGTGCCACCATTTTCCAGCACTGACTTAACCCTCTTGTGCATGGATTTCACTAGAGCTTCACAGGTTGCCACTGGAGTCCTCTTCCACTCCTCCATGACGACATCACGGAGCTGGTGGATGTTAGAGACCTTGCACTCCTCCACCTTCCGTTTGAGGATGCCCCACAGATGCTCAATAGGGTTTAGGTCTGGAGACATGCTTGGCCAGTCCATCACCTTTACCCTCAGCTTCTTTAGCAAGGCAGTGGTCGTCTTGGAGGTGTGTTTGGGGGGATTATCATGTTGGAATACTGCCCAGCGGCCCAGTCTCCGAAGGGAGGGGATCATGCTCTGCTTCAGTATGTCACAGTACATGTTGGCATTCATGGTTCCCTCAATGAACTGTAGCTCCCCAGTGCTGGCAGCACTCATGCAGCCCCAGACCATGACACTCCCACCACCATGCTTGACTGTAGGCAAGACACACTTGTCTTTGTACTCCTCACCTGGTTGCCGCCACACACGCTTGACACCATCTGAACCAAATAAGTTTATCTTGGTCTTATCAGACCACAGGACATGGTTCCAGTAATCCATGTCCTTAGTCTGCTTGTCTTCAGCAAACTGTTTGTGGGCTTTCTTGTGCATCATCTTTAGAAGAGGCTTCCTTCTAGGACGACAGCCATGCAGACCAATTTGATGTACGGCGTATGGTCTGAGCACTGAGGCTGACCCCCCACCCCTTCAACCTTTGCAGCAATGCTGGCAGCACTCATATATCTATTTTCCAAAGACAACCTCTGGATATGACGCTGAGCACGTGCACTCAACTTCTTTGGTCGACCATGGCGAGGCCTGTTCTGAGTGGAACCTGTCCAGTTAAACCGCTGTATGGTCTTGGCCACTGTGCTGCAGCCCAGTTTCAGGGTCTTGGCAATCTTCTTACAAGGCCATCTTTATGTAGAGCAACAATTCTTTTTTTTTCAGATCCTCAGTGAGTTCTTTGCCATGAGGTGCCATGTTGAACTTCCAGTGACCCGTCAGTATGAGGGAATGTGAGAGTGATGACACCAAATTTAACACACCTGCTCCCCATTCACACCTGAGACCTTGTAACACTAACGAGTCACATGACACCAGGGAGGGAAAATGGCTAATTGGGCCCAATTTGGACTTTTTCGCTGAGGGGTGAACTCACTTTTTTTGCCAGTGGTTTAGACATTAATGGCTGTGTGTTGAGTTATTTTGAGGGGCCAGCAAATTTACACTGTTATACAAGCTGTACACTCACTACTTTACATTGTAGCAAAGTGTAATTTCTTCAGTGTTGTCACATGAAAAGAATTACAAAAATGTGAGGGGTGTATTCACTTCTGTGATATACTGTACATACACTACCGGTCAACAGTTTCAGAACACCTGCTCATTCAAGGGTTTTTCTTTATTTAGACTATTTTCTAAATTGTAGAATAATAATGAAGACATCAAAACTATGAAATAGCACATATGGAATTATGTAGTAACCAAAAAAGTGTTAAACAAATGTTATATTTGAGATTCTTCAAATAGCCACCCTTTGCCTTGATGACAGCTTTGCACACTCTGGCATTTTGTCAACCAGCTTCATGAGGTAGTCACCTGGAATGCATTTCAATTAACAGGTGTTCTTTGTTAAAAGTTGATTTGTGGAATTTCTCTCCTTCTTAAAGCGTTTGAGCCAATCAGTTGTGTTGTGACAAGGTAGGGGGTATACAGAAGACGGCCCTATTTGGTAAAAGACCAAGTTCATATTATGGCAAGAACGCTCATATAAGCGAAGACAGTCCATCATTACTTTAAGACATGAAGGTCAGTCAATATGGAACATTTCCAGAACTTTGAACGTTGCTTCAAGTGCAGGCGCAAAAACCATCAAGCACTATAATGAAACTGGCTCTCATGAGGACCGACACAGGAATGGAAGACTCAGAGTTACCTCTGCTGCAGAGGATAAGTTCATTAGAGTTACCAGACTCAGAAATTGCAACCCAAATAAATGCTTCACAGAGTTAAAGTAATAGACACATCACAACATCAATTGTTCAGAGGAGACCCCATGAATCAGGCCTTCATGTTCGAATTTCTGCAAAGAAACCACCACTAAAGGACACCAAAAAGAAGAAGATACTTGCTTGGGCCAAGAAACACGAGCAACGGTGTTTGGTCTGGTGAGTCCAACTGGTGGCAGTTGTCGTGACGTTGTATTAGTTCATGTGACGACTGTTGTTCATCAAATGATTAAAAGTTTCTAATTATGTGATTATCTGAATCAAGCAATTATTAACTCATTAACCTGGGGCACCATGGGAAAACTAGTTTTTATTGAGTTCCTATTTCTCAAATTAACTCAAAGAATATCAGAATATTGATTTTACAACAGCCACTAATTAACCAGTTGCTCCTACCAATCTCGTTCTGAACGTCGTATAGCCTGTGAATCTGCACGGACCCGAGTCTCACCAATGAATTCGTACCACACCAATCTTAGTTTAATATTTATTTACTAAAAAGTTAAAATGATATTAAAAGATACACATAGACAAGACACATTATAGGCTATTGATTAGAACTTAGTATACCGGGCCAACACGCTATGGCACGTGTTACCCACAATGAGGATTTCAAAAGAGAGAGAAAAACAGAAAGTACACAAGAGAAATATACATTTGGGTGAATTTGTCAGCTGTGCTATTCTAACCCTAGCCTTGCCCGAAACTGCCGCTCCTATGGGTCAGAATATAATGATGTAATTACGTGGTGATGATCTCCGATGATTCTCTGCGTAGGCCTTCAGCTGTTCGATGACGCGCTACTCCTGCGCACCTCTCTGAGAGTCCTCCCGATGTCAGTGTCCTTTTTGGCTTAGGAGTCTGCTCCCTCACCCTTTTCTCTGGAAGGGGTCTTCTGAGGACAGACAGCTCTGTAGCTCAGAGCTCACAGCATAGAAAGGAAACCCTTTAGATACCACGATTCGATGGGAGATGGAGGCGAGGTGGTTCGACTTGAATTCACCCACTTAGACACAGCTACTCATCCGTAGCTTGGGTAGAAAAGGATTTCTTTGTCATCAAACTTTCGTTGCGTTCTGGGTTCGTTGACTTTTTAGACCTTGCTGCAGCTGGGGTCACGTAGTCCTGTCTGTAAATTCTATACTCACAGGTTTTATACCCTTGGGTCAGAAGTGGGCGTAACCGCCTTTGGGGCAATTCTCTGGGTGTACCAAGTTAAAACCTCTTGAAACTCTGGGGGCGCTATTTCATTTTTGGATGAAAAACGTTCCCGTTTTAAACAAGATATTTTGTCACAAAAAGATGCTCGACTATGCATATAATTGATAGCTTTGGAAAGAAATCACTCTGAATTTTCCAGAACTGCAAAGATATTGTCTGTGAGTGCCCCAGAACAGGAGCTACAGGCAAAACCAAGATGAAACGGCAACCAGGAAATGAGCAGGATTTTTGAGGCTCTGTTTTCCATTATCTCCTTATATGGCTGTGAATGCGACAGGAATGAGCCTGCCCTATCTATCGTTTCCCCAAGGTGTCTGCAGCATTGTGACGTATTTGTAGGCATATCATTGGAAGATTGACCATAAGAGACTACATTTTCCAGGTGTCCGCCCGGTGTCCTCCGTCGAAATTGGTGCGTAATTTTCAGCTGCTGGTATTTTTCCATGGGATTCTGAGACGAAAGCAGGCTTCCACGAACGGCATATCAATGAAGAGATATGTGAAATAACACCTTGAGGATTGATTCTAAACAACGTTTGCCATGTTCCGGTCGATATTATGGAGTTAATTTGTAAAAAGTTTGACGTTTTGGTGACTGAATTTT
This sequence comes from Oncorhynchus masou masou, assembly GCF_036934945.1. Lineage (NCBI taxonomy): Eukaryota > Metazoa > Chordata > Actinopteri > Salmoniformes > Salmonidae > Oncorhynchus > Oncorhynchus masou. The sequence continues at coordinate 24,053,491 of NC_088238.1, forward strand.
CGGTTCGTTTCGGTAGCTGGTTCTCCATAGTAACAGGTCAAAGGAATTTGTCTGTGGCCTGAGATTTACCAGGGGCGTGAGGGGTCATAAAAAAAAACACATCTTCAGACCACTAGATCTCTCCTCCTCTGTTGGGGTTGAGAGATAATCTGTAGGGTTGTGGTCTCCTGTAACCTGACCTGATCAGGACAGTCATGACACAGTGAAGTCAGACGCAGGAGAGCAGAACTAGGTAATAGCAGGAGCAGTTTAATACAAAACCAACAGCATCAAAATAACCATAATTTGTACAAAACCCGACTCGCACCAGTAACAAATGTGCATAAGCACTACAAACAAACAATTCCACACAAAGACACTTAATGAGGGAAATGAGAACCAGGTGTGTAGGAAAAGAAGACAAAACAAAATGGAAAATGAAAAATGGATCTATGATGGCTAGAAAACCGGTGACGCCTACCACAGAACACCACCCGAACAAGGAGAGGAACCGACTTGGTTGGAAGCCATGACACATCTAGAATGGTATAGTGTAGTTGTAGTTTATTTCTTTAACAATTGTTGTATTTTATTGCTTTTCTATACATTTTTTTATTACAATCCCTATTATGGCTGTCACAGGGGAACACCACGATCCTGGTCGTTGTGGATCGGTTTTCTAAGTACTGCCTTCTCCTCCTTTGCCCGGTCTCCCTACGGCCCTACAGACCGCTGAAGGCCCTGTTTACACACGTCCTCCGGCACTATGGGGTGCCTGAGGACATAGTGTCTGATCGGGGTCCCCAGTTCACGTCCAGGGTCTGGAAAGTGTTCATGGAACGTCTGGGGGTCTCGGTCAGCCTCACCTCGGGTTTTCACCCCGAGAGAAATTGTCAGGTGGAGAGAGTGAACCAGGATGTGGACCTGTCACCGTTTCAGTGTGTGTTGGGCTATCAGCCGGTCCTGGTACGGTGGCAACAGAGCCAGACCGAGGCTCCTGCGGTGGAGGAATGGGTGCAGCACTCAAAAGAGGCCTGGAGAGCCGTCCAGGAAGCCTTGAAACGGGCCGGTGGGCGGCAGAAGGAGAGCGCTGACCGCCACCTCAGTGAGGCCCCTGTGTTCGCATCGGGGGACTGGGTCTAGCTCTCGACCCGAAACCTGCCCCTCCGCCTGCCCTACCGGAAGCTGGGCCCGCAGTTTGTGGGGCTATTTAAAGTCCTGAGGAGAATAAACGAGTTGTGTTATAGGTTACAGCTCCCCCTTACTATCGTATTAACCCCTCATTTCAGGTGTCTCTCCTCAGGCAGGTGGTAGCTAGTCCACTGCAGGATGTTGAGGTTTGGGAGGTCCCTCCGCCCCCCCGGACATCGAGAGGGGCCCGGCCTGACTCCACACCCACCTCTCCTAGGGAGAATCCGACAATCAGTGCATTATGACACTCACCAGGACTCCATCATCTCCTTGATTACCTGCCCTGTATATGTCACTCCCTTTGTTTCCTTCCCCAGGCGTCATTGTTGCTGTTTCATGTCTGTGCGTTGTTCGTGGCTCTTACTTTGTATTATGTTGTGTTTATTTATTAAAACATTCACTCCCTGAACTTGCTTTCTGACCCCCAGCCCGCATCATTACACTTTCTGTCTCGGAACATTTGGTTATCAATAAACAGTTTATCATCTACAAGAGCTACACGTTTCCCTTTTAATTTATTCTCCTTGAAGATTGGGTACAGAACCTTGCGCCGTTCTGCAATTTTTTATGTTGGAGAATTACCTTGGAGAATTACCTTGATGTAACTGTTGTAAAAGTGTTTTCTTTTTTTGTAAATGTAAAATGAAGCAATATGGCAAACTTTGGCACATAGAAGTTGATAGATCAAAACTGAATAAATGTAGTTCAACAAGCAACAGTATACAGGATTAAAGAACAATCTAAAATGGTAATTTTATTTAATCCTTTATTAGTTTATTTAAACCCTTTATTTAATTGGGAACAGATTCCCTTCTACAATCATCACTGTGAAGTGTGAATTAACTTTTTTTTGGGATCAACTCTACATGTTGGTTTGGTCTAGATTCTAATGTGTTCTCAAATACTCTGTTCTAAATCTGCCCTACTATCTAGAACAGTGGCAGATTGCAGTCCAGGTACAGTACTTGGACAGAGCTACTGGTATTTCTCTTCCAGGTAAGTCAGAGGTAAATGAAGGAGATTGAGACTCACCCAGCTTCTCGATGTGAGCCTCCATATTCTCCAGCCTCTTGAGAATGTCCTGGCCCCTGGCCAATTCATTCTGATGGGCCCCCTGCAGTCTCTCCCCATGAGAATGAACCTCCCGCTTAATGGATGTGATGTAGAGTATTCCAGCAGCCATGGCCAGCAAAGGGGCTAGCTGTCGAACCCAGCCTAGCCTCATCATCCCTCTGTGTGTGAGTGCTCAGCCTGGGGATACAGACAGAATGGCCTTCCTCTCTCACTCTCTCACTCTCTTACTAAGATCCAGGATCGCCTGAAAAGAGGAAGTGTGAGGTGCACCATACCTGGCTGGCACCCAGAGGATGTGAGTTTCTTATCCTAATATTCAAATTAATTTCTGACTAAAAGCACGCAGTTACTTTTATTTGACTTTGGGCCATGAATCTTTACATTGTAACTTGATAGCCTTTTGTCTTGAAAGATGTAAGTACAATGAAATAGCAACACCTTTTTTAAATACTTGAGAAAGGATTCAGGATATGTTGTATCCTGTTAGAAGGAATTTGCACAACTGAACAGGTTCAATTTAACCATTAATTTGGCATTCAAGTCTTTGTTGATTGGAATAAATGCCGAAAGTCACAATACTACAGGTATACTAAAAGTATCTGTAATAAAAAAAAATGTCCCGAACAACAATTCAAGCAAAGCCAACATAAAGTGATAAAGTAATACTGTTTTTAATTGGTTAATTTAGCATAGGCTTACATTTTTTAAGTTGTGTAAAAGCCATTGAGACTATTCTTGACATGCCATTTACTGACCCCCGAAGAAGATGCCCTTCTGTGAATGAATTGCACTATGTGAATGGTTGAAACTCAATGACCTCGGAGGTCATTTACTAAGTGTAAGAAAGTCTTTCATTTTTCCTCATGTTAATGCTTGTTTAATGAAAATGCTTGTAAGTAATTTTGTATTAGGTTGAGACTTAGTCTCAAAATGGAGGAAATATCATAGAAAATTACATAGTTAGTCATGCTATCCCGTGTTTGACTATTTAAAGAATTGTCTCTTGTTATATGCTCGTGTGCGCAGCTTAGAGTGAACATTGCAATTAACATTAATTGCTCCTGTAAGTCGCTCTGGATAAGAGCGTCTACTAAATGACTCAAATGTAAAAGACTCTAAATCTACTCGAAGACTAAGGCTTACATGTTCGCAGAAAGAGAAGTGCAACTTTTTCAAGCATAGCCTCATCGTCCCTTTGAGCGTAAGCACTCAGCATGGGGATACAGACAGGATGGCCTTCCTCTTTCACTCTCCCAAGATCCAGGCTCGTCTGAAAAGTGAGAGTGTGAGGTGCACCATACCTGGCTGGCACTCGGTGGGTGTGAGTTTCTCACCCTAATGTTCAAATGAGTTTCTGAGGAAAAGCACACATTCAATAATATGTCTTTGGCTCATCAATCTTAACCTTGTAACGTACAAGCCTTTTATCCTGAAAGATGTAAGAACTGAACAGGTCAAAAACCTGCACCTAATGGATCCAACCTTCCATTTGGCATTCAAGTCATTGTTGAAGCCAGGAAATAAATGCTAAAAGCTACAATACTACAGGCTGCAAAGGTGTGGCTCTCTGAAAGTGATGGTCTTGTCTGTCACTAGCACTTTGTCTTGTAATTCAAACACAAGTCCACAATAAAGAGCAGCTGTAGCTCTTCTCCATTCTAGGTTGACCACCTGCTTTTAAGAGGTAAAGGTCTCAGGTCTCAGAGCATTTCAAATGATTCTGTATTTAAATCCGAGACACTCCACTTATTATGAAATGTTACGTTTCGTATGGTATGTATTCATTTGTGGTTGTCCATCATCCATTCAGTAAGATAAAGTATGTTCCAAATTGTAATTTGTTCAATATGTTGCGAATTTGCAAGTCCGTATGATACTGTATGTTACGAATTCCAATTAGCTAGGTGGCTAACGCTAATGTTAGGAGGTGGCTAACATTAGCTAGGCTGGGGTACCTGCATGATAATCATCCATTATTTCACTACCTGCATGGTAATAATCTATTGTTTCATTAACTAGCTGAATGTGTGTGTTATACAGCATCAAAATTACCTGAGGTCCAATCAAATGGGCAGAGGCAACCAATTTATTCAATTACATGTTCATAAATGTTTTCGTATCAATATACAGTAAATCAAGTGGAATGCCCTCAAATTATTTCCAAATAGACCACAATGGCCGATTGTGAAATAATTTGGTTGAAATTAATGCACACACTTTCTTTTTGTTGTAGTACAGTACAATAAAAATCAGCAATGTCCTGGCATTCTATTATACTGACTTATAGAAAGATAGCAAAACAGTTACTCAGTACATCACACAATATCATCATTAAGCGCACCAGCTATTGTCTGTGGGGCTCTCTTAAATAACAATGTTCAGCGAGCACTGAAAAATAAACAAGAAAACCATTCAAATTACAATTGAAACATGGTAAAAAAAATACATATTTCATTTAAGACATTGCCAATGTGACCTGGTTATGTATACATACAGTGCTTGAGATATAAACTCGGCCAAAAAGAAACGTCCTTTTTTCAAGACCCTGTCTTTCAAAGATAATTCGTAAAAATCCAAATAACTTCACAGATTTTCATTGTAAACGGTTTAAACACAGTTTCCCATGCTTGTCAAATTAACAATAAACAATTAATGAACATGCACCTGTGGAACGGTCGTTAAGACACGAACAGCTTACTGACGGTAGGCAATTAAGGTTAATTAAGGTTACGGAATTAAGGAAAACTTAGAGACACTGAAAAGGCCTTTCTACTGACTCTGAAAAACACAAAAGAAAAGATGCCCAGGGTCCCTGCTCATCTGTGTGAATATGCCTTAGCTGTACCTCAGCTGCATGCCTCAGCTGTGTGAATGTGCCTTCGGCATGCTGCAAGGAGGCATGAGGACTGCAGATGTGGCCAGGGCAACAAATTGCAATATCTGTACTGTGAGACGCCTAAGACAGCGCTACAGGGAGACAGGACGGACAGTTGATCGGCCTTGCAGTGGCAGACCACGTGTAACCATGTTCATACAAATATTCACACATGTTAAGTTTGCTGAAAATAACCGTAGTTGACAGTGAGAGGACATTTCCTTTTTGCTGAGTTTATTTCATATACAGGTCACACCTTAAACCAATAAGTTAATCATAACAAACGTGTAAAATGTACATTGAATGATGTACTGTTCAAAACTAAATATATTCCATTTCTGAACATGTTACAAATATAAAAACAGTTTTAAAATGACTTTCTCTAACTGGAGCATGTGAAAAGCATCAGCACCAGTTTCCTTAAAAAGAAGCTTACAGAGAACAAAAAAAAGCTACCTTCCTTCATTTGGCCCAGGTTTTATTGAAGAAAGCTGAACATTGTAGCAAATTATCTTTTTGTCAAGGTAAGAGAAGTTAATCAAAATAGATGGAACTGCTTTTTTGAGGAATTAAGAGCTTTTTAAAAATGACATTTGTGTGAGGAATAAAAAAAACAGTCAATGCATTGTGGGTCAGAGAGAAGTCACTTTGGACGCTGAAAGGCACATTTGAATAACAAGTGGTGAGGATCACTGGTCAGAATACTCCTGTTTTGTAGACACTGGGAAACTTTGTATATGACAATGGTGTATGAAGAATATCAAACCATCCAATCCCAGTCCAAGCTTGGCATTTCAGGTCAGGAAAATAACATTCCTTTACATTGACCACTTGAGGGCCCTGTTTTTGAGCTAACAGTTGTCAGCTCGACAGCCCTTTCACTGACTTACAAGAGATTGTCATTTTATTCAGTAACACCTAGAGTTTTATGAATCTTCATAATAAACTAGTAATGAAACAATACCAATAATACTATGGTCAACAACCACAAATGATTGAGTCAAAGTCAAACTCCATAAACATGGTAAACTCTGAGTAATCTCAAGATCAGTTTGTGCACACTAGTGATTTACGTTTTTCCACTATCACCATCAGCTCTGTGCATGGGAGATGCTTTGTGCTGCTAAGAGCCTTAAACATCGCATCCATGGCACGGGCAACTCCTTAGGCTTGCCATGCGTATTTCAATGCAAACACGTGGGCCGGGGCTTAACCTACGTATATTTTGGGTCAGACATCCGTGTTGTCAAAGCCAAAACATCAATTCCAGTAGAAAACCTGCAGGGAATTAGCCTACTCAAAGGGCATTAAACCTCTGGCAAAATTACAGTAAATGTGGCTCGGCCTAACCTGGCTATACCGAGATTGGAAAACAGGAAAATCTGGCCATTGATCTGGGTTCTAAGCCGAGGGATCCCACCTCACAGAATCTCTCAGCCATTTTAAACTAATGCAAGTGACCTGTGCTACTTTACAAGCTTATGACAAGTGAATGTGGCCACATTCTAGATGCAATAAGCCCATTTGTGACTACTGCAATACTAGAGAAGACCAACATTTGCTGATACACAGCTCATTTAACTCTACCCAAAGGCCCACCGAAGACTCTGTGTTCCAAAGACCTCTGCAGCAAGACAGAGTCCAAGCGCTAAACATACCGTTGGACTAGGAAATATATTCTATAGTCAGCACATACAGTGGGGCAAAAAAGTATTTAGTCAGCTACCAATTGTGCAAGTTCTCCTACTTAAAAATATGAGAGAGGCCTGTAATTTTCATCATAGGTACACTTGAACTATGACAGACAAAATGAGAAAAAAAATCCAGAAAATCACGTTGTAGGATTTTTAATGAATTTATTTGCAAATTATGGTGGAAAATAAGTATTTGGTCAATAACAAAAGTTTCTCAATACTTTGTTATATATCCTTTGTTGGCAATGACAGAGGTCAAACGTTTTCTGTAAGTCTTCACAAGGTTTTCACACACTGTTGCTGGTATTTTGGCCCATTCCTCCATGCAGATCTCCTCTAGAGCAGTGATGTTTTAGGGCTGTTGCTGGGCAACACGGACTTTCAACTCCCTCCAAAGATTTTCTATGGGGTTGATATCTGGAGACTGGCTAGGCCACTCCAGGACCTTGAAATGCTTCTTACGAAGCCACTCCTTCGTTGCCCAGGGCGGTGTGTTTGGGATCATTGTCATGCTGAAAGACCCAGCCACGTTTCATCTTCAATGCCCTTGCTGATGGAAGGTTTTCACTCAAAATCTCACGATACATGGCCCCATTCATTCTTTCCTTTACACGGATCAGTCGTCCTGGTCCCTTTGCAGAAAAACAGCCCCAAAGCATGATGTTTCAACCCCCATGCTTCACAGTATGTATGGTGTTCTTTGGATGCAACTCAGCATTCTTTGTCCTCCAAACACGACGAGTTGAGTTTATACCAAAAAGTTATATTTTGGTTTCATCTGACATTCTCCCAATCTTCTTCTGGATCATCCAAATGCTCTCTTGCAAACTTCAGACGGGCCTGGACATGTACTGGCTTAAGCAGGGGGACACGTCTGGCATTGCAAGATTTGAGTCTCTGGCGGCGTAGTGTGCTACTGATGGTATGCTTTGTTACTTTGGTCCCAGCTCTCTGCAGGTCATTCACTAGGTCCCCCCGTGTGGTTCTGGGGTGAGATCTTGCGTGGAGCCCCAGATCGAGGGAGATTATCAGTGGTCTTGTATGTCTTCCATTTCCTAATAATTGCTCCCACAGTTGATTTCTTCAAACCAAGCTGCTTACCGATTGCAGATTCAGTCTTCCCAGCCTGGTGCAGGTCTACAATTTTGTTTCTAGTGTCCTTTGACACCTCTTTGGTCTTGGCCATAGTGGAGTTTGGAGTGTGACTGTTTGAGGTTGTGGACAGGTGTCTTTTATACTAAAAACAAGTTCACCAGGTGCCATTAATACAGGCAACGAGTGGAGGACAGAGGAGCCTCTTAAAGAAGAAGTTACAGGTCTGTGAGAGCCAGAAATCTTGCTTGTTTGTAGGTGACCAAATAATTATTTTCCACCATAATTTGCAAATAAATTCATTAAAAGTCCTACAATGTGATTTTCGGGATTTTTTTCCTCATTTTGTCTCTCATAGTTGAAGTGTACCTATGATGAAAATTACAGGCCTCTCTCATCTTTTTAAGTGGGAGAACATGCACAATTGGTGGCTGACTAAATACTTTTTTGCCCCACTGTATATAACAAATTGATGACCCACTACATCTACAAAACAGGATACACTCCAACCATGACCCCCATTTAATGTTATTAATATGTGTCTTATGTTTGACCTCTGATGATATTAACCCTGATGTGACCTATGCATGTGACCTATACATCCCCCCTCCCCTCAACCCCCTCCCAGCCCCAAGCCCTCTGTCCCTGGGGCCTTCAAGTGATGGGGGACAGGCCCTGCTGGGGCTCCAGACTGTCCCAGTCTGCGTCTACAGTGTGCTCCAGCCGGGGTCTGATGACGATGTGGACTGACCTCTCCCTAGGTACCTCCTGCTTGCTGCTGCTAACAGCCCTGGTGCTCTTGGTCTTGCCCTCGCCCATCTGGCCCTCGGCCGAAGCCCCGATCGGACGCAAGCGCTCGGCGGACGCCAGCTTCACAGAGTTCTCTCTCTTGGGCTTGTCTGTGGCGTTGGAGAACGGGCTGTAGAATGCCTTGTCAACTGCGTCAGAGAGGGGGATGTAAGATGCCTGTTACTTCCTGTCAATCATAGAGATGTGGAGAAAATGTAGTCTTTGTGTCAATTTTCCACTCTCAAAGTCTAAAAAATGCCTAGTGCAGATGTTTTTTTGTTTTGTTACATGTAAACACATACATGAGGGCATGGTAGTAGTATGGTAGATGACTGCTCCTCTTACCTATCTTGTTGATGAGGGCTGGGTTGTGGGGAATGTGCTGCTCTATCTTGTTGTTCTCCACGTTGCTCAGGCTCTCGCTGGGCCTTCTCACGGTGCGGGTCTTGGGCCGAAACTTGTTGGAGCGGGCCTCCTGGATCCACTCATGTTGCATGGCCTCGTCGGGCGTCATGCGCTTCTTAGGGTCCCACCTGACAGAGAGAAGAGAGCAGAGAGTCAGTCAGAGGGAGAATCTCAATTGAATACACCTTGCGTGCTCTCTCGGAGGTCACTCCCCTTTGACCTTCTTCCTCCATTGGGTTTTGAGATGGAGGCAAGGAGAGAGAAGAGAGGAAGTGAGGAATATTCAATTGAGATTCTCTCAGAGAGAACCAAAGGTAAAACCCCACACTGGGCTTCCTTGTAGATTTCAATCTCAATGAGCCTCACCTGGATGAGTAAACGGTAAATAAACTTAAGTCAATAATAATGCGAAAGAGGGCTCGCTTCACATGACTCCTTAGTAATATTTGAGATTGGGTAATTCTATGGCTGTGTTATTGACAGGTGTACAGTGTGCACAGTACATACGTGAGACAGCGTTTGATGAAGTCCAGAAAGACAGGATCGTTGGTCTTCAGGACACTGGCCAGATCCTTGGAGTCGGGCCGTCTCTTTCTCCCCCTGCTGTTGGTGATGTTCCTGGGGTTGCCCTTGGAATCTGCACAATCACAACCAGTGATTAATCAACAAGAAGATCTCTTACTAAGAATTATAAACCGGGTAGTTTGGGTCCTGGATGCTGATTGGCTGAAACAGCATTTCAGCCATGTGTATATCATACTATATACCATGGTTGTGATGTAAACATACTTGTTTACTGTTCTATTTATGTTGGTAACCAGTTTATAATTGCAATAAGGCACGTCGGGGGTTTGTGGTATATGGTCGATATACCACAGCTAAGGGCTGTATCCAGGCACTCCCTTTCACGCTGTGCATAAGAACAACCCTCAGCTGTGTTATATGGCCAATATATCACACTCCCTCAGGCTTATTGCTTAAACACCCTCTGACACTAAAATTATACAAATCCCTATGTCAGAAATATACACATTTAACTGTGATCCTATTGGTACATGAGTAGAAGTGAAAGGTCTCAGTTAAACAGAATTTCAATCGAACAGTCAAAGAGAAAACCATGTGACTATACTAGATCAAAAACGCTTACCAAAAAAATGCCTTTTCCTGGTTGCTGTCGACAAGAAATCATTTGGAGGCATTCCCAGCACCTGAGAACAAATCAGGTGAACACACACAGAGAGTAATACATCAACGTTGCTAGCAAAACCACAAGGTTGAAAGAGCCATTAACAAAGAGAACATGGTATTGTAGGTACTAGGTAGGTACCTCCATGATGCAGGCAATCTGCTCCACCTCACTCTCCCCAGGAAAGAGGGGGAAGCCAGTGTAGAGCTCAGCCAGGATGCAGCCAAAGCTCCACATGTCGATGGCCATGCTGTAGGGATGGCCTAGGAGCACCTCTGGGGAACGGTAGAAGCGGCTCTGGATGTAGGTGTAAACTGTGAAGGAGAGCCAGGAATTAGGTATGCTATAATGTGATACTATAATGAGTTTGTGCCCCCTGTTTGCCTACTTGCTCTAACCCTACATTAGGAAAATCTATAAGCTAAGACACTCGCCTCTCTGCTGCTCGTAGCAGCTGGAGCCAAAGTCAATGACCTTGATGTTGCCTTGGCCTTTGTGTGACAGAAGGATGTTTTCCTGGAAAATAAATACCCAAATATGAGCATATCCTCTCCATCTCCTGTGGCACCATTATACTGAGCCAACAATGAATATGTGTGAAAATATGCTTCAATTTTCATTAAGTAATGTGTCAAGGTTGTTAGGGGTTAAAGGTTATGGCTAGGGGTCATACCGGTTTCAGGTCACAGTGGATGATCTTCTCTTTGTGCAGCATCTGCAGGCACTTGAGGAGGGAGTAGGCAAAGCGGCGCACCAGGATCTGGCTGAAGCCCTGGAAGTTGTTCTTCTTGATGAGTTCGTACAGGTTCACTCTGCACGGTCAAAGATACAAGCAAACATCCTTTAGATTTACATGCCCAAATAATCTTCATACTACATGTTTACCTCCTGTGGATGAAATATAGCAGACGTATTCTCTCCTGAACTAAATAAACAAATAACAAAAAGGTATTATTGTATTTCTGAATATGATCTTATATTTGGCCCTACAGTGTAAGTGTCCGTCAATCCTACCCCAGGAGCTCGAAGGAGATGCAGAGATGGTTCCGGAAGTAGAAGTGCTCCTTCATGTGAATGACGTTGTGTTTGTTGTCTCTGTCCTTCCTTCTCAACGCATCCAGGATCTTCAACTCCACCATGGCCTGGTGGTGGAACCTGCAGCCAATCATAACAGAGAAGCAGTGCTATAACATGTGTCATAGCGTGTCATAACATGTTATCAGTGAAAGGTTGGTATTTGACAACCCAGCTGTGCTACGATATGCTAGCTAGCTAGTTGTGTTAGTCACCTTTTCTTGTTGCGAATGACCTTGATGGCGACAAGTTCATTGGTCTTGTGATCCAGGCACTTCAGGACCTGTCCGAAGGATCCTTTCCCGATCACCTCCAGCACCTCAAACCGGAAGCCTATGTGGTCATGCGCGACCTGCAGAGAAAAGGGCATAATTTACTTTAAAGCTATACTGCAAAAAGTTTACTCTATATGGCACTAAAACTGGTTCTGAAATTCACAGAGCTTCTTTACTGCCATCTTTGTGCCCATTTTTAAGTTACCTTCAGATAGCCTCCGCTCTCATCGTCGTAGCCAGAGTTGTGTGGCAGGCTGGGGGAACCCTCCATCTTCTTGGCATCCAGGCCCAGGTACCAGACCTCGGAGTAGTCCATGATCTCCTCCTGCTCATGCTCCGTCAGACGATCTTTGAACGCCTTCAAGACCTCTGTATAGGAGGGAAAGGAAATTCCTGTCAGCAAATCTCAGTTTGCATTTGTTTCTTCCTGATTAAATAAGATCAAGGGACAGGAAACTCTTTCTCCTTTAGAATTGCCAATACTAAACGCCAACACCAGCACCTTCCACCAACGCTTCCCTACTCTCCAACTCAGGCCTAGTCCTACCCTTAGCCCACACACACCTGCAGGAGACATGGGCAGATTGTGTCCCTCAATATTCCTCTCCTGCTCCTGATTGTTCTTCCTGTTGATGGACTCTGGCAGACTCTCCACTGTGGAGCTCTTTGATCTCTCATCCTGTCAATTGTAAAACATACAGGAAATTAACTAGTTGCAGAGGTTTTGCATGGTAACAATTTAACACTTATAATTGCTCAGGAGAATGTTTCATTGCTTCAATATACTAGGCTCTAAGTACATAATACCAAGAGATTAGACTAATAGTAACAAGGACTCACCTGGAAGCTTTCCTGGTGCCTAGTACCTGAAAGCTGCCCATCACAGGTGTTCTGCAGGCCCTTGCTGGTGATGTGGGGCAGGATGCTTTCAGACTGGTGATGGTACTTGACATTGTTTACAACCAAGGGCTTAGTATCCAGCTTGGGCAGGGTGCCTTTGCCCGAGCCACAGTTCTACAGCCAGAACAAGAGAGAGAGGGAGGCAGAGAGAGAAGGACCCATATTTAGAGGGTCATCCAGGTTAAATCTACAGAGATAATACAGGTGTTGTTACATAACGAGGTTTGAGACGCTGGGTGTTTCTAGTTTTCCTGCCGATTCAGTAATGAGGCAAGTAGCCTGAGGTGCCCAGAAAGGGCATAGAGTTACGCGCCAGGGCGAGAGTGAAGCAGGGTCTAAAGCCTTGGAGGTCTGCTTTTCGACAGAAGTTTTCACTGCAGCCCAACTCGGAGTCTCTCTCTCTCTCTCTCTCCATTTATTTTTCCTTCACTCTCTCTTTGTTTATAGGCTGCTAGTCTTTCTCGGTACTGTATGTAACACATCCTCTCAAAAGCTGCCCAAAAGGCTAGGTTATACCAGGGCACCACCTCTGACTGAAGGATAAAGCTGTGCTGCAGTTACAGTAGTATGGCTCTCGTGGCCTTATTGATTTGAACTGAAACAGTGCTGCCAAATCGAGAGGGGAATTTCTATTAATAGAACGCACTGTTTAATATCCAGGGCTTTACTGCAGTATCTGCAAGATTAATTATTCATAAAGAGCTATATATAGCAACATGGTACCGAAGACAGTTACCTCTGCACCCGGCATACAAGAGCAGAATACTGGAGGATCAGGGAGTAGGTTTACCTGCTGCTGCTGGTAGGCCCGGCTGGACCCAAGGCGTGTGCATTCAGGCTGGAGTTTGTGTTGCTGGGAGTAGGCATCGGGCTTCTCTGTCTGTGGGGATTGGATGAGAAAAGGATGTCATATAATATGCGCTAGCTGAAGATGAACACACTCGTGCACACACCTACACATAGGCACAAACTATTTTGCTTGGCCCCAGCACTCACACGTGCGCACACACCGACTGCATATAGAAAATCTATGAAGGCCAACGTCCTAATTAAATTGCAATGTATTTTTAGAACTAGCGATGATTCTCAAATGTGGTTCATATGCAGATGTAGTCAATACTGCATAAATGCATGGGGGGGGGGGGGTATTCCACTATGGCTACAGTAGACACAGTAAGCCCATTTTTGAATACTGCAATATAAAAATGTGCAGTGGCCCAAATATATTGTGAATCCAGTGCTGTCAGCCGTGACAAATGGATCATATTAACCCAGTAGACCCCAGGAAGCCAATGATCCATTCCTGAGCACACTGAGCTGTAGATCATGGGGATTGAAGTGGGTTAGTCCATCTGAAGGTTAGCGGAGCCATGAAACCATGGGAGTAATTGTGTCAATGCATTGACATTTGATTCTGAAAACAGTTGGAAAGTGTTCAGACCTAATTACTGTCTGTCTGTCCAGTACAGTCTGTACAGTACACTTAAAGTTAGCATGAAAGTGCAGAGGTTCCAAATACAATACTGTGAACTAAAACAAAATGCAAAAAAAGACCATGTTGAATTTGTATCCAATGAGCCACATAAAACAAAGCAATACCATTCTTTATACATCACCTTGATATGAATTTCTGGAAACATTGCGTTATAACCCGGGTGAATTCCAATTATCATCGAGAATCACTCCTAGTTGGTCCACGTGAGCGCACAGCTTGAAAACATTCCCAGGCTAAATGTTATTCCCGAGTAAACGCAGAAACCAATATTCTGCTTCGCATCAAAACGATGTTGGAGCTCGGTGGTAACTGCAGAGTAGAGCTGCTGAATAGTAATGAACGGACTGTAGATGCAGAAAAAAAGCTTTGTCAGCCGAAGATTATGGAGAGTGTGCAAGCTGTTGTTAGACTGACGCGCATATCGTCGGAGAGCCACCTGTTAGGGTATTCTAGGGTCACAGTTTATTCCACATCGGCAAGCGACACCTTGGACTCCCGGTATAGATTGTTTGTCAATTCATTCAACTGTCCAACTTCACACAGACTCCTCGGGTACCGCATACATAACTTTCCAAGCATGAGAATCAACATTGCGCATAAAACCGTTATGTAGCTAGTAGCCTATAGAACCATGTACAGTATTTGCCAAGTCCCCCAGCAAAACAAAATCCATCTACCGTTTGTGACCAAGCTCAAACAACAACAAATCCCCTCTCTCTAGCTCGTGTATGACACCATTTTTCTTAAATCCCCAAATCCTTGGGTTTAGTCTTCGCGGTTTTTATCTCACAGTGTAGGCCTACTACAGAGAATGAGATGCACCTACACTGGATCAATGCTCACGTGTCAGAATCACTGTCCGGTAACTGAAACTCAGAGTAACACTGCTGAATAGCAACCACACTACTGAAGCTAATGATTACTACTTAATTTTAGTCTCCCACGAAGGTACCATCAAAATAACCACATTAAACATGGAATATTGAATGATATCACGACAGCTTTACAGTAGTACAGATCTTTAGGTTGTAAAAATGCAATTGTCAAAAACCAGTACTAAATCATCAAATGTTTAATCATTGGATCAGTTTATAATCTCTCTCACACACACACACACACACACACACACACACACACACACACACAATACTTGTGAGGAATTTTGGGGCGACCAACAATTGATTGCCATTCAAAATCCTGTTTTCCCTAACCCTTAACCTAAAACAGCCTTTTTCATAAGTGAGGACCAGAATGTCCTCACTTCTCAAAATTGTAGTTGGTTTACCATTCTTGTGAGTACTTATGGTACAGGTATTGTAAAAAAAAAAAATAAAAAAAATAAAAAATAATACTAAAAAAAAAACCTCACGCACACCTTATAATTGAAAGCGAATTACACATCAAGGCAAACCATGTGCTAGCTCATCCAGAGTGGAGAATCCTTTGAGATGTGTGGGAGAGGAATCTACACTTTCACATGATTCATCCTAAATACCCCAAGCGTGAAGTGGGTGGTACAGTATGTTCTACTGAAGCCTACGTCGGCATGGTCAGTCATCTCGGGGTAGACACGACTAGATAAAAAAAACATGTTATGAAATAACCACTGTTATCAGTGCTAACAGAAAATAGCTGCTTTCTTTCAATTGCTACCCAGTGTATTTCTCTCACCTTCGACATACCATCCATGTTTTTTTTTGCCATTACACAAGCTGCAGTCTCCATGGTGATATGATTTCAGGCTTCAGTCCATGATATTGAAGAAGCCTATAGCCACAACCAGTCCTCACTAGTAAGCCTCCAGCCTTAATCTGTTCATGGCTATAGGCTAAGCCTGACTTCTTAATGCAGTGTACAAGTGGGGCAGAAAAGTATTTAGTCAGCCACCAATTGTGCAAGTTCTCCCACTTAAAAAGATGAGGCCTGTAATTTTTATCATAGGTACACTTCAACTATGACAGACAAAATGAGAAAAAAAAAATTCCAGAAAATCACATTGTAGGATTTTTAATGAATTTATTTGCAAATTATGGTGGAAAATAAGTATTTGGTCAATAACAAAAGTTTCTCAATACTTTGTTATATACCCTTTGTTGGCAATGACAGAGGTCAAACGTTTTCTGTAAGTCTTCACAAGGTTTTCACACACTGTTGCTGGTATTTTGGCCCATTCCTCCATGCAGATCTCCTCTAGAGCAGTGATGTTTTGGGGCTGTTGCTGGGCAACACGGACTTTCAACTCCCTCCAAAGATTTATGGGGTTGAGATCTGGACACTGGCTAGGCCACTCCAGGACCTTGAAATGCTTCTTACGAAGCCACTCCTTCGTTGCCCGGGCGGTGTGTTTGGGATCATTGTCATGCTGAAAGACCCAGCCACGTTTCATCTTCAATGCCCTTGCTGATGGAAGGTTTTCACTCAAAATCTCACGATACATGGCCCCATTCATTCTTCCCTTCACACGGATCAGTCGTCCTGGTCCCTTTGCAGAAAAACAGCCCCAAAACATGATGTTTCCACCCCCATGCTTCACAGTAGGTATGGTGTTCTTTGGACGCAACTCAGCATTCTTTGTCCTCCAAACACGACGTGTTGAGTTTACCAAAAAGTTATATTTTGGTTTCATCTGACCATATGACATTCTCCCAATCTTCTTCTGGATCATCCAAATGCTCTCTAGCAAACTTCAGACGGGCCTGGACATGTACTGGCTTAAACAGGGGGACACGTCTGGCACTGCAGGATTTGAGTCCCTGGCGGCGTAGTGTGTTACTGATGGTAGGCTTTGTTACTTTGGTCCCAGCTCTCTGCAGGTCATTCTGGGATTTTTGCTCACCGTTCTAGTTATCATTTTGACCCCACGGGGTGAGATCTTGCGTGGAGCCCCAGATCGAGGGAGATTGTCAGTGGTCTTATAAGTCTTCCATTTCCTAATAATTGCTCCCACAATTGATTTCTTCAAACCAAGCTGCTTACCTGTTGCAGATTCAGTCTTCCCAGCCTGGTGCAGGTCTTCAATTTTGTTTCTGGTGTCATTTGACAGCTCTTTGGTCTTGGCCATAGTGGAGTTTGGAGTGTGACTGTTTGAGGTTGTGAACAGGTGTCTTTTATACTGAAAACAAGTTCACCAGGTGCCATTAATACAGGCAACGAGTGGAGGACAGAGGAGCCTCTTAAAGAAGAAGTTACAGGTCTGTGAGAGCCAGAAATCTTGCTTGTTTGTAGGTGACCAAATACTTATTTTCCACCATAATTTGCAAATAAATTCATTAAAAGTCATACAATGTGATTTTCTGGATTTTTTTTCTCATTTTGTTTGTCATAGTTGAATTGTACCTATGATGAAAATTACAGGCCTCTCTCATCTTTTTAAGTGGGAGAACATGCGCAATTGGTGGCTGACTAAACTTTTTTGCCCCACTGTAGCAGTTATATCCAACAGTGCGGTTGAGGTAATTGGGCAAAGGTTCATTGTCCACAGTGCATAAAATACCATTGATTATTTGACAATATTTTTGGGCTTATAAGACTAACTAGAAACAATTGTGCAAAGGTAAAGGATAGCCCTTTTTATTTTCTTGTGGAAACAAAAGGTGTGTTTCTCCTGCAGCATGATGGAGTGCACCAGTAGACCTGTGTTGTTGTAGGTGGGTGTTTATTCTCTAACTTTAGTAGTAGGAGGCATCCAAGGCAAGAGAGTAAGGAGGGACCACCCACTGGTCTAATCCAGATCAGGCTAAATCCCATTAGTAGCCTGCCCTGGACTGACTGCCACAAAGACACAGAGAGGAAAACCACTCTGGATGGAGCAGAGCTAGGAGCATAAGCACTGTGGTGGACATCAATAGCTACACAACCCTGAGAGCACACAAATGCAGTGTTAACTATAGCTATAGAACTAAAACACAGTGGCCAAGCCTACATCTCTATTGTTAAAACCTCCACACACACAAAACAAATGCACTTCATGCAGTTTGAATTTCTATCAAGTCCAAGGTAAATCCGACAATAACCAATAGCATTCAATAACAACCATCTCTTCACTGCTGATCCAGAGAATGTCATAACAGGCATTATTAAATCAGCCCTGTTTGGAGTCTTACCATGTCACCATCCTCGTGTCCCAGAAAAGGCCGGGGACAGACAGGCTTGGCCTGTGTAGCTGGCCTTTCCCAAGGACCCATATTAGAACACAGATTGTATCCACTTCAATCTGCGTACAGAGACAGCTAGATACAATATTATCTTGAGTAGACTAAACAGGCACTGCTGGCTTTACACTAAACAATGCTGTCGGTCTGTCTGTCAGGGGTCAGAACCGGTCTAACCTTGCTGGTCAGAGTGAACTCTATCCTTTTGACTGAGCAGTGGTGGTGACACAACTGTCCCAGACAGACAACTCCGGCAGGCAGTGGCTGAGGAATGTGAAGTAAATGATAGAGTGGGCTACCTTCAAAGTTCATTCCACTGGGAATTTGTGGGTTATTTGACTTAGCTACAAGGGGTCAGAGAATGCACATACTTCCTTTTCTTTGTGCTGTAACATAGAGATTTATCTCCACAACATAAAATGAAGGGGGTACTTTAATGAATAAAATGTAGCCTTCATGATTAGAAGATCATGCTTCATTTCCAATTTCCATCTAAATAGTTTGATGAAAATGCCTCCAACAAGACCAGGAAAACACCAGACACTCACCACAGACAAATCAACAGAAATGTCCATCGCCATGCATTAAAAGACTGCTCAGTGGACTGTCTATATAGCGTGCATAACATGTAGTAGAGCACCCACACCTTTGGCTTATCACTCCCCCCTAAACACAGTGTAAGCGACCTGTCTGCATTGTCTACTACTCTGAGCCATCTGTCGGCACATCCGCCATGTGGTGGGGTGAGCTGCACTGTCTGTTCCCCCGTTCGCTGTCCATGGTGCTGGAGATGAGACAGGCAGTCTGGCTCCATGTCAGCCAGGTAAGGAAAGACAGGTTTTGGTCACCTCCTACACTCCCTGCCGAGGGCAATGGACTAGTGCTCTAACAAGCCATTTTTGGCTGCCACCGTTAGCAACCACATATGGGAACAATGTACAGCCATGAGCAATTTACAGGAAACAAAATATATAATGTGATGTTTCTTTTGAGTCCAATAGGGACCAATGAAAGAAAGCTTTTATCAAGCTCAATTGCCTTTTTTGTATTTCTTCTAGGCATTGCATTGCTGATGTAGCCGCAATGCTCGTGTCTTTTTCTTGGCTTTCATCATCAGCCCTGGTTGAGTTCTGACAGTACATGTTCCAGAGTTTGAGGTAGATCGTGCCGCAGCCAGCAGCC
This sequence comes from Oncorhynchus masou masou, assembly GCF_036934945.1. NCBI lineage: Eukaryota > Metazoa > Chordata > Actinopteri > Salmoniformes > Salmonidae > Oncorhynchus > Oncorhynchus masou. The sequence continues at coordinate 24,072,853 of NC_088238.1, forward strand.
CTAAATAGACATTTGATCAGAGGAGCAGTCTGTATAACGACATCTCTAGTAGCACAGAGATGTTTCCTGAGTGCATGGCATGTAGAGGGAATTCATCATCGCTCACTATCTCATATTCCTGCCTTTGGTTTCAGGCTTCCTCTCATTGGTATTCTACAGGCAATGAATTAGCACCACTGGATCAGGGAGTCTCCCACTCTCCTTTTCTTGTTAATTTTATGTGGATTTTTTTTTCCATTCCACATTTTATATCCTGTCCTCCAGTGGTCCAGCTATTTTTTTTATCCCAAATCCCAGGTAGCCTACTGCAGATCCCATTCAGAGGACATGGACTATTGTTTAATTTATTTGGGACTGCAGCATTGTACATAGAATTCAGCCTGTGCAGAGACAGAGACTGTCCTACTCAGATATCAATCAATGTGCTTTTTAATTGCCAGAGGATTGAGATGTAACTGGGGGTAGGGCTTCAGATTGATGGCAAGCGTACCTTCTTCCTGTGGTAGACCTGGTTGGATCCAAGGCTGGAGTTTTGTTAGGCAACTCTGACTGTTGGATTGTGGGTGATCTCAGGTGGTCCAGATGTGATCTAAGAGTGTCTGCTAAATGTCTATATTGTAAATGTCAAGAGAAATACAGTACCTTTTTCAACAACGGGAGATGTTGGTTCCTGTTTTCGATAAGTCTCTTCAACTTCTTTTTCATTTCTTTCCTATTGAAAACAGAAAGGTCATCAACTTGAGAGGTTTATGGAGTCTTTGAAGATTTTTGACATATGTTTTTTTGTGTTTAAATAATGGAATTATATTTTTTGAGCGATGGTTTTTTAAATCCTATTTGTCTATTATCCCTTTGGATGTCTGCATAGTAGATTTGAGTAAATAACACAGCAATAGAATTAAAAAAAAAGGGAAATTCACGATAAAAAAGGATTGATAGCCAAAATCAGAAATGGAAGTCATACAACTAATTCACACTTACTTTCGCTCATTGGATGGATTTACTTCGCTCATGTCCGGTGTTTTCTGCTGCAAGGTAACGGAGTAAACTAAATATTGAACTGTCAAACGCAATGGTCAAACTGACTATACATACATACATACGCGTCATGTCATTGTGATTTCATTATGTCATAATGGAGATACATTCGGACTGACGACGGCGCGCTGTTGACTGATAAGCGTTAAAAGTGAAATCAACACGTAAAACAACGCATTATGTAACGCAAAAGAATAATGATAATCTACGGTGATTCACTTTCCATTTCTGGTTTTGGGAGAAATGAGAATTATCATTCACTCAAAAAGTAGCTGTCCACAATGTTCCACAACACACGGAGATGCTGAACAAACTCATTAGACCTATACAGGCTATACTGGAAACATGCTCACTACATAAAAGGTTATAGTTTATATTGAATCTTTAATGTTTTATATTTACACATTGTACAAAGCTTTCGCTAAACAAACAAAATCCACACAACTTTAAACACAAATAGAACACGTACATAGCCTATTCTACTGGATTTTCATAAAATCAAGGTAAAACGTTATTAAAAAAAAGGGGCGTTCTGTAGTTGCTACATCCATTATTTTACTTTTAAAAATAATGATATTAGCCCATTGAGTCTTGAAGAATATAACTTATAAATGGCTCATGAGCTTGGTTCAATGGTCACCCCAAAATATAAACTGTTTTAATCCCAATGTTTGTTAATACATTAAATGCAAACAAACACTACTCACTGGGCACAGCCTTCAGTTCAACTTCTCATTTTGATTTACATTTAGTTTAGTTGTCGACTAACGTGAATTTAACAAAAAAATGCCATGTCGTTTTAGTTTAAAAGTTGGGTGGAAAAAATTATGAAATACCCTTACCTTGACTTTTTGAAAATCCAATTTTCCATGTTGATTCAACTTCATCACATAGATTTTTTTGTTGTTGGTTGAAATGGCTGAAAATAAAGTTGATCCAACCAGTTTTTGCACTTTGGGTATATAGCCTCAAAACATGGTTAAAACTAGTTTTGATATCATGAATGGTCAGTCCTTGCATCCACAGCTCTATCTATGAATTTCAGAGTGGTTACATTTCTCCAGCCTCATCACTCAGCTTTTTACCCACTTTAACAATGTTCATTTTGCATTTTAAGATTATTGTATCCAGCAGAGTGTGCCATTACACCATTTCTTTACACGTATGAGTGAAAACTAAACAGACAGAAGACAAAAACCTCTCTGAAATAATAAAAGACACAAAGGGTTTGAAATCTGAAGGCTTTGCTGTTGGCCTAATAACAGAAAAAGTTGGGAACTGACCTTTGTTAAGTCAAATGGTCCAAAAGATGAGCTGTTATAAAAGGAGAGCATGTATGACACCAGACTAAAAATAATTAACAGTACAATTTGAATGCCTCTTATTTAAAATAGACAGATCTAGAGGATTACAAAAGGAATCCTGAAAGTCAACTGTCAATTATGCAGAGAGGCACAGAGCTCCTCTCTGATAGATAGGTGGGGTCAGTGACTAGCAACACTGGGGTGTAGGGATTTGACCCGCACCATGCGAGACAGTCCAAGTCTTAGACCCTGCCCTGGAGACTTCACTGGGGCACTCTGTGATGAGCCGGGACTTCGTCCAACGTGACCTGATGACAAGTTGTATAAGAAAAATAATGGGTGAACTGGGTCTTAAAATGCCTGAATACAAGGCACAACCTTGTTTCCAAACATGCAGTCCTACACCTGTTTATGAGATTACGATGACCTCCTTGACCTTTCAGTCAGTCTTACCTGGAGGATTCCACTTGGGTACTCTGCCCCCTGCTGGACTGCTAGAGACTGCAGGTCTGGAGACAGGAGAAGCGGCAGGGGACCTCTTGGGCACGGAAGCAGGCTTGGCAGTTGGACTTCTACCTAAGGTGGGAGTTTTTAGACTGGGAGACCCTGTGAGGCACAGAAGTACAATTTGATTGAAACTCGGCAGGCTGGGAGCATAAAGAGATTGAGTTATTAGAATGGCAGTTCACAGTTCATAAAGCTATTAAGTACCGGTCAAATGTGGTTTGGTTTTTGATGGTTTTGATGGCTGCTTTTCTTCCTTTGAGGCTGCCTGAGGTTTAGCTTTTGGTTGCTCCTTCTTGGCTGTCTTCACTTTTGTGTTTTTTTTATTTTTCTCTGGTTTCTTTACTGTGAACTCATCATCATCACCACTTTCAGCTGGATCACTGAAATCAGCATTACTCTCTGAATCTGAATAGAAATGAATATTCAGTATACAGTACACAACAAATGTGTGTCATGAAATACACCTGGAAGAGCATACGCCATTTTGTTGATATGACAACCTGGTGTCCCTTTGGGATTGTAGTCCTCATCGCCATCCTTCAGCATGCTCCTTTGCTGCTCTGTAGCCTTGGAGGCTGCCTTCCTTTTTCTGGAGGGGGCGCAAGGGGATCCCCGATCATTCATGATCTGGTCAAGGCCTAAGGGAGGAGATTATCTAATCACAAAGGGATCACTAGTGTCTGTGAGATGCAAAAGCATGGGATCCAATAATATTACATAGATTTGTCAGTGGTGGGCATGTGTAGCATCACCACCCATGCATTTTAGATATCAAAAATAAGTACCCAAATGGTTGATGTCCACACTGCAGTTGGAAAGGCGTAATGATGGATCCAGATTTTCACCATCTCTTTGTGGTTGATTCTTGACACATCTTTCTAAAAAATAAATAGAATATACTAAATTGCAAATAATTGTTGACAGTGAGTGAGACATGCGAGTCATCTCTTCTCTACTGTATGCAATGTGCACATTATGATAAATCTACCAATGAGCCAAACCACTCCAAATTGCTGTTTTGCTGTTGAACAGCAATGTTTCAAACACCAATTGTAAAGAATCAACAGTCCAATGCAAACCTGGATTATAAGAACATTGTTCCTCATTTATCTTGGTGGTTTTAAGCAACGACAAAGTAAGAGCTGCTTCCAAATCTCTGTCATACAGCTTCTCATCCAATGGTTTCCTGAAAAACACAGGTACAATTCTGATACATTAAAAAGCCTTCTCAAAGGGACATGTGACAAAGGTGTGACAGAGTTGACATGCAACACGTGATATGTGTAGGTGAATTCTGGTCATCCTGAGCTGCACTGCTGAAGTTTCACAGACAATATTGATCAACATAGAGCAGATTGATCACAAGGTTACATTCAGAGTGACTGTCACTCTGTCTCACCATGACACATCAAAATATCATTACTGCCACTGGCCTCAGAGACCTTGCCAATGATTCACCACACATTGTGTCTTTTTGTGATTTGATGCATGGCAGATCACAAGCAACGCGTCTGGCTAAAAGACTCATTTGAGTTTGAGCACTGATTTATGGAGTTCTCTGGGCCAGTGGTCTGCCTGATGTCATTACATACACCATCTAGACACAGTGTCCCTAATACTGCCTGCAACTGGGTATTTGTTATTGTTTATCTGTCACTATGCAGAATAAGGTGACGGGGCACTGACAGAGGGCAACAAGGACATTCAGTGTGTTTGTGTTCTGCATGCATGCTTTTGCTTACATAGCCGCGGGCACACACTACAAAACTGTTAAGAATGTTTCATAACTTTTGTCTCCACAACATATTTATTGAGGAACAAAGAAACAACAAGAAATTATATTGAATATATAGTGTTGTTTAGTAAACCCTTTAAGGGTTGTTTCTGCTTGTTTCTGATTCAACGTCATACCTATCCTTGTGGCCAATGGGTTGTGAGCTAGTCTCTTGACTGAAGGTCTTGCTTGAAGATTTCTTGCTTTTCTCCTGTGCGGGTTCTTTCACACTCTCCTTGGCTTTTTTGCTGGGTGGTGCTTTCACAGAGGCAAAATCATCATCTGTTGCACATGATCAGAAACAGTGGAACACATGATTACATACAAACCATAAAAGGAGAAGGGAATTGAAACACCAACTGGCTATTTACACCATAAATTAATGGAATACATTGGATTTGACATACCATCACCCAAGTCCTGGAAATCTGAATAATTTACAAGCTTGGTCTTCCTGTCAAAAAATGAATAATAAATCAATAACAACCACTTGCGCACACACCTTATAAGTGACAAGATTTGGCAAGCTCAAGTAGTCTCTCTAGACAGACGGGTTGCCACCCACAATGTACCAATGTAGGTTTGGGATTTCCGAGACTAAAGATCAAGCAAAGCAATACACTTCTCTAGTCTGTGCTGTCAGCTCGTACTACTGGCTAATGCTACTGTAATAGCTAGCGAGGCTTAGCTAATAAAGAAGGTAAGCTTTGGTTACAAACCTCGATGGTCGCTCCATATCAGTTTTCTTTTCTTTAGCGATGGTCAAAATTATATTATTGCTCAAATGTTTTACTGATCGTATCGTAAAAGTAGCCATAAAACATACTATGCAGATTTTCAACAGCGGTCACTGGTCCACGAAAACAAACTTTCAATCATCCCGCCCGAAAATGTGATTACAAATCTGACGATTCAGATTCGATGATTCGTCGTTTGTTCTTCCCTTTGTGTGAGACAGAGAGATTTCAAAATCGTTGCGTCCTCTCTCTTCGTCTCCTTCTCAAAACCGAATGGAGAAGAATGTCAGAGGGGCGGGACCTCTGGCTTTCTCATCCAATGTGTTATGAGAAGACGAGGACAGAGGACAGAGGACGCAACGAGAAACAATGGAGATCTTCCCAAACATATTTATAACCAACCCTCCTTGTTCCATCTGTGTGAGAAGAGGCGAATCTGCTGAGAAGAAATACAACTTTCACGAATCTATAACCACATCATTAAAGATGAATCAACAATCATTAATCAATGAACAATTCGAGAGGTCTTGTGTGGTACAAATATTTTTGGTGCTTTGTAAATTATGTCATTGAACTTGTAGCTGTAGCAAGTGTTATGTGTGGCCTCTGTTTCAGGGCTAAAAATCGCCAAAATGAGATGAGCTAAATTATTTTTTTGTTGTGTAAATTAACGATATCAGTTTAATTAGAGCTGTACAGGTTTAGCTACATAAATATACATTTTATAATAGCAATGGTTTAAGTACTTAAGTAAAAATACTTTAAAGTACTACTTAAGTCATTTTGGGGGGTATCTGTACTTTACTTTTACTGATAAATCCACTATAATTGAGAATTTCAATAAGCATTTTTCTACGGCTGGCCATGCTTTCCACCTGGCTACTCCTACCCCGCTCAACAGTACTGCACCCCCCACAGCAACTCGCCCAAGCCTTCCCCATTTCTCCTTCTCCCAAATCCAGCCTGCTGATGTTCTGAAAGAGCTGCAAAATCTGGTCCCTTACAAATCAGCCTGGACGAGACAATCTGGACCCTTTCTTTCTAAAATTATCTGCCGAAATTGTTGCCACCCCTATTACTAGCCTGTTCAACCTCTCTTTCGTGTCGTCTAAGATTCCCAAAGATTGGAAAGCAGCTGTGGTCATCCCCCTCTTCAAAGGGGGGGACACTCTTGAGCCAAACTGCTACAGACCTATATCTATCCTACCCTGCCTTTCTAAGGTCTTCGAAAGCCAAGTCAACAGATTACCGACCATTTCGAATCTCACCATACCTTCTCTGCTATGCAATCTGGTTTCAGAGCTGGTCATGGGTGCACCTCAGCCACGCTCAAGGTCCTAAACAATATCTTAACCGCCATCGATAAGAAACATTACTGTGCAGCAGTATTCATTGATCTGGCCAAGGCTTTCGACCCTGTCAATCACCACATCCTCATCGGCAGACTCGACAGCCTTGGTTTCTCAAACGATTGCCTCGCCTGGTTCACCAACTACTTCTCTGAGAGTTCAGTGTGTCAAATCGGAGGGTCTGCTGTCCGGACCTCTGGCAGTCTCTATGGGGGTGCCACAGGGTTCAATTATTGGACCGACTCTCTTCTCTGTATACATCAATGATGTCGCTCTTGCTGCTGGTGAGTCTCTGATCCACCTCTACGCAGACAAGACCATTCGGTATATATTTCTGTCCCTTCTTTGGACACTGTGTTAACAACCCTCCAGGCAAGCTTCAATGCCATACAACTCTCCTTCCGTGGCCTCCAATTGCTCTTAAATACAAGTAAAACTAAATGCATGCTCTTCAACCGATCGCTGCCTGCACCTGCCCGCCTGTCCAACATCACTACATCACAATCCCTGTCAAAATTAGTCAGTTTAAACTAAAGATTTCTGTTCTTTGCATGGCCTGCGTCTCAATCTGCCACATACAATATGTCACTTTTCGCAATTGCGGTGGAAAGAAGTCAACCATGAGTGTCAGACCATGAGACTTCCCGAAAAACAGTCTTCTCACAAAAACATTAGTGTTTGAATGGTTTGGGATACAAACTAATGTGACCACTTTATGGAAAGATGAGACTCTCACTCATCTGAAAGTAACCTCAATCGCACTGCACACTTCTCTTTCCCACCTGGACAAAAGGAAAACCTACAGTGCATTCGTAAAGTATTCAGGCCACTTGACTTTTTCCACATTTTGTTAATTTACAGCCTTATTCTAAAATGTATTAAATCGTTTTTCCCCCCTCATCAATCTACATAGAATACCCCATAATGACGCAGCAAAAACAGGTTTTTAGACATTTTAGCAAATGTATATTTATTTTTAATTTTTAAATATCACATTTACATATGTATTCAGACCCTTTACTCAGCACTTTGTTGCAGCACCTATGGCAGTGATTACAGCCTCAAGTCTTCTTGGGTATGATGCTACAAGCATGGCACACCTGTATTTGGGGAGTTTCTCCCATTCTTCTCTGCAGATCCTCTTAAGCTCTGTGAGGTTGGATGGTGAGCTTTGCTGCACAGCTATTTTCAGGTCTCTCCAGAGATGTTTGATCGGGTTCAAGTCCGTGCTCTGGCTGGCCCCTCAAGAACATTCAGAGACTTGTCCCGAAGCCACTCCTGCGTTGTCTTGGCTGTGTGCTTAGGGTCGTTGTCCTGTTGGAAGGTGAACCGTCAACCCAGTCTGAGGTCTTGAGCGCTCTGGAGCAGGTTTTCATCAATGATCTCTCTGTACTTTGCTCCGTTCATCTTTCCTTCGATCCTGACTAGTGTCCCAGTCCCTTCTGCTGAAAAACATCCCCACAGCATGATGCTGCCAACCCCATGCTTCACCGTAGGGATGGTGCCAGGTTTCCTCCAGACGCGACGCTTGGCATTCAGGCCAAAGAGTTCAATCTTGGTTTCATCAGACCAGAGAATCTTGTTTCTCATTGTGTGAGAGTCCTTTAGGTACCTTTTGGCAAACTCCAAGCAGGCTGTCATGTGCATTTTACTGAGGACTAGCTTCCGTCTGGCCACTCTACCACAAAGGCCTGATTGGTGGAGTGCTGCAGAGATGGTTGTATCAGGAATCAGTCAAGACCCAGATGCAGACTGTGTCGAAGTAACAGGGGATGATGGCGAAGATAGGCAACACCTGGAGGGAGGTGGAGACAATCACAAAGACAGGTGAAACAGATCAGGGTGTGACAGGTTGTCTCTCTGGAAAGTTCTCCCATCTCCACAGAAGACCTCTGGAGCTCTGTCATAGTGACCATCGGGTTCTTGGTCACCTCCCTGACCAAGACCCTTCTCCCTCGATTGCTCTGTTTGGCTGGGCTGCCAGCATTAGGAAGAGTCTTGGTGGTTTCAAACTTCTCCATTTAAGAATGATGGAGAACCTTGTGTTCTTGGGGACTGTCAATGCTGCAGACATTTTTTGGTACCCTTCCCCAGATCTGTGCCTCGACACAATCCTATCTCGGAGAGATAGGATTCCACTGTCGACTTTGGGACCTTATATAGACAGGTGTGTGCCTTTCGAAATAATGTCCAATCAATTGAATTTACCATAGATGGACTCCAATCAAGTTATAAAAACATCTCAAGGATGAGCAATGGAAACAGGATGTACCTGGGGGTCTGAACACTTACAGTACCGGTCAAAAGTTGGGACACACCTACTCATTCAAGGATTTTTTTTTTGTAATATTTTCTACATTGTAGAATAATAGTGAAGACATCAAAACTAATAACAAATATGGAAACATGTAGTAACCAAAAAAGTGTTAAATAAAAATTACAAATAAATCATATTTGAGATTCTTCAAAGTAGCCAGCATTTGCCTTGATGACAGCTTTGCACGCTCTCGGCATTCTCTCAACCAGCTTCACCTGGAATGATTTTCCAACAGTCTTGAAGGAGTTCCCACATACGCTGAGCACTTGTTGGCTGATTTTCCTCACTCTGCAGTCCAACTCATCCCAAACCATCTCAATTGGGTTGAGGTTGGGTGATTGTGGATGCCAGGTCATCTGATTCAGCAATCTACCACTCTCCTTCTTGGTCAAATAGCCCGTACACAGCCTGGAGGTGTGTTGGGTCATTGTCCTGTTTAAAAACAAATGATAGGCCCACTAAGCGCAAACCAGATGGGATGGTGTATCGCTGCAGAGTGCTGTGGTAGCCATGCTGGTTAACTGTGCCTTAAATTCTAAATAAATCACGATAGTGTCACCAGCAAAGCACCCCTCACCATCACACCTCCTTCATGCTTCACGGTGGGAACCATACATGCGGAGATAATCCGTTCACCTACTGTGCGTTTCACAAAGACACAGCGGTTGGAACCAAAAATCTCAAATTTGGACTCATCAGACCGAAGATTAGATTTCCAACTGTCTAATGTCCATTGCTCATGTTTCTTGGCCCAAGCAAGTCTCTTCTTCTTATTGGTGTCCTTTAGTAGTGGTTTCTCTGCAGCAATTTATTTGAGCTGTTCTTGCCATAATATCGTCTTTTACCAAATAGGGCTATTTTCTGTATACGACCCCTTTTGCCCGACCTCAACCCAATTGAGATGGTTTGGGATGAGTCTGTTGCTATATATTGTTACTGGTCACAGTCTCATTGAACCCTATTTTACATTGGTTTGGTTTTGCTGTCTGACCACACAGATTTTCATTGTTTGACTTGTCCCCTTTAATAGAGGCTCAGACGACAGGAAGATGCTTTCACAGGGGCACTACCTGCGGTTATCTACTGCATGCATCCACTACCCGCGTTTATGTTCCGCATTCCTCCATTACCCACGTTTACCCACTGCATGCATCCAGTGCATGTATTTTTTAGTATTCACATTAAGAATATCCTTGGAAACTACAAGTTTAAGGCATTTCTACTTTTTAAAGTTAAGTTTCGTTAAATAATTTGCGTAAGGATGCTTGTCCAAAGTTTTTCACCATTTGTTTTTACGGAGGCACAACCCTGATGATCGGACAGCAATCACACCAATATATTGGATTGAATATTGAAATAGTTGAATTTAATTGATTGTTTACCAATTAATTCAGTACTGCTAGACCGGATAGTGTAATTTGTACTCTATAGGTGGCGCTGTATATATGCACACACAACCCTCTGCTAAATATGGATTGTCTGGCTCATAAGGGTTTCGGATATCCGCCGGTATTGAGGTTGTGTCAGCGTGGTGTTGTTGTAACTCAGAAATGGCCTTAGGTCTGATGTCTTTTGGCACCAAACAGTTCTGACCACAGCAGCCACCGCTCCAGCCCTCAAGCGGGCCAAAGTCACTCGATCAGTGCGTACCGGAGTTTATTGTCTAAGACTCCTCTTCACAAGTGTTTGCTTTCAGTTACTTTATTTGTGCACTCACTAGGCGGCCACAATGCTAATTGCAGAGGGGATGTGAGGCGGTAGAAAAACAATCACAAAGGGACTCACCACAGATTCAAGTTCATTAGTGCTTCATTGAGTGAGGTAGGCATATTCCGGTCCCAGAGCTGAGCTGGGCTTGTGTGTAAATATCTGTGATATAGCCTAGCAGACACGGTGAAACATTGTATCCAAATTGTAAATGTTTTGTACAGGAAGTAGATTGAAAACACCCAAATTCAGTTGCAGCTGTATAGTACATCAGCAATGGCATATTATTCTGTAACCTTTGAGCAGAACTCAGTCCTCAAACACTCCAGAAATAGAATATAGCAAAAATACAGAGTTCTAGATTTGATGATGGATCACTATCAGAATAGTGCATATGAATAAATATCAATTCTGTTGTATCATTCATATGCTGAATCATTCTTGGGGAGGAATGTAGGCACTTGAGTTCTGGGGAAGGGGATGTGGGGGGTTGTTGCCAGTGTCAGTCCTGGGTCAGGCATCTGCAGTATGATTACAAGTGTTGACAGACTCAGGGGATATAAGCAGCATCTGAAGGGCCTCGCAGCATTCAGTGCTGACAGACTCAGGGGATATAAGCAGCATCTGAAGGGCCTCGCAGCATTCAGTGCTGACAGACTCAGGGGATATAAGCAGCATCTGAAGGGCCTCGCAGCATTCAGTGCTGACAGACTCAGGGGATATAAGCAGCATCTGAAGGGCCTCGCAGCATTCAGTGTTGACAGACTCAGGGGATATAAGCAGCATCTGAAGGGCCTCGCAGCATTCAGTGCTGCAGTGCTGACAGACTCAGGGGATATAAGCAGCATCTGAAGGGCCTCGCAGCATTCAGTGCTGACAGACTCAGGGGATATAAGCAGCATCTGAAGGGCCTCGCAGCATTCAGTGCTGACAGACTCAGGGGATATAAGCAGCATCTGAAGGGCCTCGCAGCATTCAGTGCTGACAGACTCAGGGGATATAAGCAGCATCTGAAGGGCCTCGCAGCATTCAGTGCTGACAGACTCAGGGGATATAAGCAGCATCTGAAGGGCCTCGCAGCATTCAGTGTTGACAGACTCAGGGGATATAAGCAGCATCTGAAGGGCCTCGCAGCATTCAGTGCTGACAGACTCAGGGGATATAAGCAGCATCTGAAGGGCCTCGCAGCATTCAGTGCTGACAGACTCAGGGGATATAAGCAGCATCTGAAGGGCCTCGCAGCATTCAGTGCTGACAGACTCAGGGGATATAAGCAGCATCTGAAGGGCCTCGCAGCATTCAGTGCTGACAGACTCAGGGGATATAAGCAGCATCTGAAGGGCCTCGCAGCATTCAGTGCTGACAGACTCAGGGGATATAAGCAGCATCTGAAGGGCCTCGCAGCATTCAGTGCTGACAGACTCAGGGGATATAAGCAGCATCTGAAGGGCCTCGCAGCATTCAGTGCTGACAGACTCAGGGGATATAAGCAGCATCTGAAGGGCCTCGCAGCATTCAGTGCTGACAGACTCAGGGGATATAAACAGCATCTGAAGGGCCTCGCAGCATTCAGTGCTGACAGACTCAGGGGATATAAACAGCATCTGAAGGGCCTCACAACATTCAGTGCTGCCAGTCTTACACTCTGACACCATTCAAAATAGCATCTTTAAAACAGCATAGTTTTCTACACTCTGGCGTGGCACTTGAAGGGCATCAGCCTCATTAGAACGATTTCTCCCCCAGAGGAAGCGTCTGGATGATAGACACTAGCACTTACAATCCCATCTTAATATCTTAATAGCCAGCGTTCCTTTGTAGGAGTCAACTGTATGTAACTATGTAACTGGCTGTATGTAAAATTATTATGAACATTTAACTGGAGAAGATGACATACCTTCAAGTGCTATTGTATTACTTTCCAAATAACCTTGTCCACACCCAGGCTAATTCCTACTGTATAGAAAGCCGGCTGGTGAACGAGACTACTTGCAAACTGATTTCATATTCTTTATGCAAAAAGTATGTTTTGCTCCTCGTTAAAATCAGTAAATGAATATCTGTAAATCTGTAAATGACTATAAACACAGTTTTGCTGGGATTTATGTAGCAATAGGTGTATTGTGTGTGTGTTCACTGCAGCTGTCTGTATCAGACCCTCCCTGTCATCCTTAGTCTCAGACTCTCCTCTGAGACTCCTCTGACACAAATTAGTTCTCTTTAGGGAGGGAACAACAGTTACAGCAATTAAACTGCCATATTAGAAAGATTTAGGCTTAACGAAGCTCCCTCTTGTAGATGCTCCTGGGCAGTTTTTCCTGTTTTCTATTCCACTGAGACTCACTGCCTGCAATGCAGGGGCTGACACAGTGTCCTCTTACTAAAACAATGCATGATGCATTGGCTTGATTAATTTAATCTGCTTATGTCCGTGTTCCAAATAAGGAAAGATTGTCTGTGAAAACAATGCAGATGTACAGTTCTTAATTATTATTTTTTTAATGTCCTTACATTTTTTTTGTTTTTAAAGACAGTTGATGTTCAGTCAAGCCGTGTGCTGGTGGTGGTCCAATGAATGCTGCAATGCAGTGAATTATTATCTGTTGGACAAGGTCTGTTGTCTTTCCACCTGTTCCACACCAGATGGCGATGTTCCCAACAATGACTCACGCAGCCCAGAATGCGAGCTCTTTTCACAGTGCTACCCCAAGTCTTTTTCATCAATGTCAAGCATTGCCCTTTGACTGTGATCCAACAGTGCTTTCTAATAAATATGCTTACTACCATTTAAAAAATAAATAAATCCTATGAGTTCTATCTGGACAGCAAGGTGGAGTATGAATTTGATTACTTGTTGTAATATGTGGACTGTCAAGAGCATGAACTGAATTTTAAGAATGTCACCAAAAATAACAGATGTTGATCCAATAAATTAACTTTCAAAACTAAAACTAAAATGGTAAAACACTATTAGATTTAGATAGAGACCAAGGCCTGTATCCACAATGCCTCTTAGTGTAGAAGTGCTGATTTAGGATCAGTTTAGCCTTTTAGATCACAATAAATCTGAATGTAAAGACAGGTGATGACCTGATCCTAGACCAGCACTCTTACTCTGAGACGCTTTGTGGATGCGGGCCCTGATTAGCATTATTGAACATTTGAGACGTTTTCAGCAGGCCTTGATCACTGTCCACTTTATTAAATTCATTACATTTATTCCCTCAGTTTTGTCTGATAAGTTCAGTGAATGCGGACATCCTGTCTGTTCTGTAGAGGCCATGATAGACTGAGATTATGTCAACTTTGGTCTGCTGGCGCAATGACAGAATCGTTGTATCGATGACTCACACCCACAGCGATGTGCCATCCCTGAGCGTCTCCATCAACATGATTACCTTTAGGGATGCATATGGCATCACAAATCACTCTGCGGAGGCTAGGTGGTCACACCCTCACACCGTGCTCAAAGCCGGTGGCACAGTTTACATTGTGTGGGGGTGAGAACGTGCGAAGCGGTGAGTGAATATGTCACAGAATTCCTTACATTCCCGGGATAGGTCTGGGGGAGTCTGGCTCGGTGTTGGGTTCCTGGGGTAAGGAAAGAGGAGCCAGGGGAATAGGGTGCCGACTCAGCAGCTGACACCTCCTCTGACCTCTCTCACTCCCTCCGTCCTCCACCCTTAACTAAATTCTAAGCCACACTGTAAAAAAAATAATCTAGCTGTTTCAACTAAATATTATTAAGTAACTGGTTTCACAGCCTTTTTTCTGTTTACTCAACCTTTTGGTCAAAGTGTTACCTGAATTTAACATTTTTAGTTGGCTCAAACTTAGCTGCAACATGAGAAAAACAAAGGCAAAAAAATGAAAAAACGTATAATGATGTGTTTGCTCAAATTGTCTCATAATATGAAAATCACACACAGTGCTTTTAACATACAATGTTTTCAACTTACATATTTAAAACACGTTGACATGATTACATTGTGCATGTTAATTGATACAGTAATTAATATTCAACATTATCTCACCTAGGATTTGAGCTCGCAACCTTTTGGTTCGCAGCATTCCAGTCGTTCTACTTCTCCACCATGTCTGTGTCAATAACTGATTTCACCTGTATTTCTACACGTGCACTTTAATGTAAATTTCAGCTCTGTTTAAAGTACACTCAAGAAAAACGATTTTATTTATCATAGTGATTAAGGAGTGACATTAAAACAGTGTAATATGCCCCACCAACATTAGACACACAAAAAAACTTTTAGCATGCTTAAAGGGAAGGCCACTCAACATGCTCGGCACTGACACAAATGACTGATGATTGGCTGAAAGAAATGTGTAATAAGAAGATTGTGTGAGCTGTTTTGGAGGGACTTCAGTGCAGCCTTTGATGTCATTGAGCATAACGTATTGCTGAAAAACGTAGGGATTATGGATTAATATCTTCTGCTTTATCATGGATGGACAGATACCTATCCAATAGAACTCAGAGGGTTTTCTTTAATGGAAGCCTTTCTAATGCAAATTCGGTTGAGTGTGGTGTACCGCAGGGCAGCCAGCTTGGACCATTATTGTTTTCTGTGTTTACTAATGACCTTCCACTGACCTTGAATAAAGCCTGTGTGTCCCTGTACGCTGACAACTCAACACTATATACGTCATCTGCAACAGTAAAATAATTAACTGACACCCTTACCATAGCTACAGTCAGTTTTTGAATGGTTAACTAGCATTAGGCTGGTGCTAAATATCTCAGAAACAAAAAGTATACGAGCCTCCCAAGTAATGTAGTGGTCTTGTGGTATCACTACAGATCCGAGTTCGATCCCGGGCTGTGTCGCAGCCAGCCGCAACCGGGAGACCCATGAGGGGGCGCACAATTGGCCCAGCATCGTTAGGGGAGGGTTTGGCCGGCCAGGATGTCCTTGTCCCATTGCGCTCTAGCAACTCCTGTGGCAGGCCAGGCGCATACACGCTGACACGGTTGCCAGAAAAAGGGGTTAAAATGAAAAATACAACATTTTAAAATCTAAAAGCTTCATTTTTGGGACAAGTCACTCGCTCAACCTTAAACCTCATCTGGATCTATTATTGAATAATGTGGCTACTAAGCAAGTTGAAGAGACTAAACTGCTGGGTGTTACCCTAGATACAGTGCCTTGCGAAAGTATTCGGCCCCCTTGAACTTTGCGACCTTTTGCCACATTTCAGGCTTCAAACATAAAGATATAAAACTGTATTTTTTTGTGAAGAATCAACAACAAGTGGGACACAATCATGAAGTGGAACGACATTTATTGGATATTTCAAACTTTTTTAACAAATCAAAAACTGAAAAATTGGGCGTGCAAAATTATTCAGCCCCTTTACTTTCAGTGCAGCAAACTCTCTCCAGAAGTTCAGTGAGGATCTCTGAATGATCGAATGTTGACCTAAATGACTAATGATGATAAATACCATCCACCTGTGTGTAATCAAGTCTCCGTATAAATGCACCTGCACTGTGATAGTCTCAGAGGTCCATTAAAAGCGCAGAGAGCATCATGAAGAACAAGGAACACACCAGGCAGGTCCGAGATACTGTTGTGAAGAAGTTTAAAGCCGGATTTGGATACAAAAAGATTTCCCAAGCTTTAAACATCCCAAGGAGCACTGTGCAAGCGATAATATTGAAATGGAAGGAGTATCAGACCACTGCAAATCTACCAAGACCTGGCCGTCCCTCTAAACTTTCAGCTCATACAAGGAGAAGACTGATCAGAGATGCAGCCAAGAGGCCCATGATCACTCTGGATGAACTGCAGAGATCTACAGCTGAGGTGGGAGACTCTGTCCATAGGACAACAATCAGTCGTATATTGCACCAATCTGGCCTTTATGGAAGAGTGGCAAGAAGAAAGCCATTTCTTAAAGATATCCATAAAAAGTGTTGTTTAAAGTTTGCCACAAGCCACCTGGGAGACACACCAAACATGTGGAAGAAGGTGCTCTGGTCAGATGAAACCAAAATTGAACTTTTTGGCAACAATGCAAAACGTTATGTTTGGCGTAAAAGCAACACAGCTCATCACACTGAACACACCATCCCCACTGTCAAACATGGTGGTGGCAGCATCATGGTTTGGGCCTGCTTTTCTTCAGCAGGGACAGCGAAGATGGTTAAAATTGATGGGAAGATGGATGGAGCCAAATACAGGACCATTCTGGAAGAAAACCTGATGGAGTCTGCAAAAGACCTGAGACTGGGACGGAGATTTGTCTTCCAACAAGACAATGATCCAAAACATAAAGCAAAATCTACAATGGAATGGTTCAAAAATAAACATATCCAGGTGTTAGAATGGCCAAGTCAAAGTCCAGACCTGAATCCAATCGAGAATCTGTGGAAAGAACTGAAAACTGCTGTTCACAAATGCTCTCCATCCAACCTCACTGACCTCGAGCTGTTTTGCAAGGAGGAATGGGAAAAAATTTCAGTCTCTCGATGTGCAAAACTGATAGAGACATACCCCAAGCGACTTACAGCTGTAATCGCAGCAAAAGGTGGCGCTACAAAGTATTAACTTAAGGGGGCTGAATAATTTTGCACGCCCAATTTTTCAGTTTTTGATTTGTTAAAAAAGTTTGAAATATCCAATAAATGTCGTTCCACTTCATGATTGTGTCCCACTTGTTGTTGATTCTTCACAAAAAAATACAGTTTTATATCTTTATGTTTGAAGCCTGAAATGTGGAAAAAGGTTGCAAAGTTCAAGGGGGCCGAATACTTTCGCAAGGCACTGTAGCAAGCTATCATGGTCAAAACTTATAGACAATGGGTGCTGAAATGGAAAGAGGTCTGCACATGATAAGGCCTTGCTCTGCTTTCCTTATATCTCAGTCAACCAGACAGGTCTTACAGGCTCTAGTTTCATCACACCTGGACTACTGTCCAGTTGTGTTGTCAGGAAGGACATAGGCAAATTGCAGTTGGTACAAAACAGAGCAGCCCGTACTGCACTTAGATGTTCACGGAGGGCGAATGTCAATGACATGCATGTCAATCTCTCCTGGCTCAAAGTTGAAGAGAGATTGACTGCATCACTATTGGTCTTTGTGTGAGGTGTGATGTATTGAAGGTACCGAACTGTCTGTTCAAGCAGTTGGCACACAGTTTGGACACTCATGGGTACAACACAAGACATGCAACCAGAGGTGTTTTCACTGTCTCCAGATCCAGAACAGAGGCTGGGAAACACACAGTACTAAATAGAGCCATGACTACATGGAACTCTCTGCCACCACAGGTAACTCAAGAAAAAAACATATAGAAGAACACCTTACAGCAAGACAGGGACAGTGAAGAGACACACAGACATATATTTATGTATTATGTATTGTATTACGTATGTGATACGTGTTTTGGATACAACTGTGATAAGATGAATGCAATAGCTGTGGGTTGCTCTGGATGGGAGTGTCTGCTGAATGGCTAAATTATAATATAAATGTAGTGCTTTGTATGTATATTTATGTATTTTATTTGTTGGGTTGTTCCTGTTTGGAACCCAGGAAGAAGCTAACCGGGGATTCTACTAAATGATGAGAGAGTAGTCAGATGAACTGAAAATTGACACAGACACAGTGGTGTAGCAGGAAGATTGGAATGCCCTGAAATTGAGGAAAAAACTAACACACTGTGGAACCAGTTGCTTAATAATAATTAGTTTAAACAACTATATAGTATTATTTAAAAAATATACAGTGCAGAAGAATATGACACACAAATCTTTCA
Source organism: Oncorhynchus masou masou (assembly GCF_036934945.1). Taxonomy (NCBI): domain Eukaryota; kingdom Metazoa; phylum Chordata; class Actinopteri; order Salmoniformes; family Salmonidae; genus Oncorhynchus; species Oncorhynchus masou. Next base: position 24,091,366 of record NC_088238.1, read on the forward strand.
TCGGTTCCAACTATGTCAGTAGTGCTGAGCATGCACATTGGAAAGCACACACGTTAAACATTTTGCCATTTAAGGCCTACTAATCTGTTTGATCACATCTCATTGAAGAGGCATTGCTGTTCCCCTCACCTCTCACGGGGTGAATCAATGTCCATGTTGTGAAGCATCCTCTTGACATTTGGAGTGAAAACCAATCTATGAGTTAGCCTACGAGTGATGTGGCTCGAACAGGAATTGCTTTTTCACCACTCAAGCCAGAAGGAGAAAATGCTCCCATGGTCAACATTCTCCAATTCATTTTGTCCATTGAAATTGCAACCCTGTGATCGAAATGAGAGTAAATACAGCATCTTAAAGACTTCATATCAGATTCTGCTTAATGTGTATTGAATGGACTTAAATGCACAATTGAGTTTGGCTGGCAATTTATCAGCATTGGGTTACATTGTTGTCATATATGGTGTATTGTATTTATAGACTGAGAAACCTCTTCGGAGATACTGGAGAAGTATCATATCCTTCCGATGACAGCCCTCTTCTAAGACAGTCCAGAACATTTTGCTGGAAGTTTGCTCGTGGTTCCTGTTTAAATTGTATTTTTGACTCAAGTAAAATGACAATGATTTCTGCTGTGTCATCGATGACTGTGGACCTTCAGAAAGGTCACCTCTGCCCTGGTACATGCACTTTTCCAGATGTACTTTTCCTTTCTCTGCAGAGGCTGTATCCTCAAACTGCTCTCCGCTCTGAACACTCCCGTCTGCCGAGCTGCACTTACCCAACTCAATGCCGCCGAAAGGTCGCACTGAGCATGCCATTTGAACCAGGGTTTTATTATTGATTACATTCCGTGGGCCCTCTGTGGCAGCCTGTCTGTTTAGTAGTGTATTTCGTGTTTTTGTTAGGCTAGTGAATGTAGGCTACTGGGTTGTGTGGCGTGCTCACTGCTGTCCAGTAGCTTACTCCCAATCTCTCCCATACACCTCTGACTCTTTCACGTGTTTATTCCTGTCAGAATGTTATGTATGCACATGTTATCCACAGTACATAACTTAGGCTATCAGTTACCTTTCTGAGTAAGCACCATGCATAAGTATGTGAACATAGTATCATGCATGTACAAGCACATGCTCCATCAAACAGAATGAATCAATAAATACAACACTGCCAGTTCCTGCTGACGTAGAAAACGCCAAACGGCAAAGTCCTACTGCTTCTTTTTCTGCTGATGAATTATGGATCAGCTGCATCAGCAAGAAATAGTCCCCAGACCCCAACGTTGTATCCAGTCCCCACGTTGTATCCAGTCCCCACGTTGTATCCAGTCCCCACGTTGTATCCACTCCCCACGTTGTATCCAGTCCCCACGTTGTATCCAGTCCCCACGTTGTATCCGGTCCCCACGTTGTATCCACTCCCCACGTTGTATCCAGTCCCCACGTTGTATCCAGTCCCCACCAGTCCCCACGTTGTATCCAGTCCCCACGTTGTATCCAGTCCCCACGTTGTATCCAGTCCCCACGTTGTATCCAGTCCCCCACGTTGTATCCAGTCCCCACGTTGTATCCACTCCCCCGTTGTATCCAGTCCCCGTCCACTCCCCACGTTGTATCCAGTCCCCACGTTGTATCCAGTCCCCATCCACTCCCCGTTGTATCCAGTCCCCACGTTGTATCCAGTCCCCACGTTGTATCCACTCCCCCCCACGTTGTATCCACTCCCCACGTTGTATCCAGTCCCCACGTTGTATCCCCCACGTTGTATCCACTCCCCACGTTGTATCCAGTCCCCACGTTGTATCCAGTCCCCACGTTGTATCCAGTCCCCATGTTGTATCCTCTCCCCACGTTGTATCCAGTCCCCACGTTGTATCCAGTCCCCACGTTGTATCCAGTCCCCACGTTGTATCCACTCCCCACGTTGTATCCAGTCCCCACGTTGTATCCAGTCCCCACGTTGTATCCAGTCCCCACGTTGTATCCAGTCCCCCCACGTTGTATCCAGTCCCCACGTTGTATCCAGTCCCCACGTTGTATCCAGTCCCCACGTTGTATCCAGTCCCCACGTTGTATCCAGTCCCCACGTTGTATCCACTCCCCACGTTGTATCCACTCCCCATCCACTCCCCACGTTGTATCCAGTCCCCACGTTGTATCCACTCCCCACGTTGTATCCAGTCCCCACGTTGTATCCAGTCCCCCCGTTGTATCCAGTCCCCACGTTGTATCCAGTCCCCACGTTGTATCCAGTCCCCACGTTGTATCCAGTCCCCACGTTGTATCCAGTCCCCACGTTGTATCCAGTCCCCACGTTGTATCCAGTCCCCACGTTGTATCCAGTCCCCACGTTGTATCCACTCCCCACGTTGTATCCAGTCCCCACGTTGTATCCAGTCCCCACGTTGTATCCAGTCCCCACGTTGTATCCAGTCCCCACGTTGTATCCACTCCCCACGTTGTATCCAGTCCCCGCGTTGTATCCAGTCCCCACGTTGTACCAGTTGTATCCAGTCCCCACGTTGTATCCAGTCCCCACGTTGTATCCAGTCCCCACGTTGTATCCAGTCCCCACGTTGTATCCAGTCCCCATCGTTGTATCCACTCCCCACGTTGTATCCAGTCCCACGTTGTATCCAGTCCCCACGTTGTATCCAGTCCCCACGTTGTATCCAGTCCCCACGTTGTATCCACTCCCCACGTTGTATCCAGTCCCCACGTTGTATCCACTCCCCACGTTGTATCCACTCCCCACGTTGTATCCAGTCCCCATGTTGTATCCAGTCCCCACGTTGTATCCACTCCCCACGTTGTATCCAGTCCCCACGTTGTATCCACTCCCCACGTTGTATCCACTCCCCATGTTGTATCCAGTCCCCACGTTGTATCCAGTCCCCACGTTGTATCCACTCCCCACGTTGTATCCAGTCCCCTTTGACTTGACTGGCCTATATTCATTCCAAATGTAATCCAATGCTTTTCATTTCAAGTCTACCCCATATTGATTACCGGGTTTCTTAATTGTCACAATATCACTGAAGTGAATGCTTGTCCACTTTGTTTTTGTGAGTTTTATTGCTTGCTTTCAGTAAGATGGAAATTCAACTTTGTGATCTGAATGAGCTCGTGCAGCAGAGTTACTGCTAGTTTGGGGTTCAAGTTCAAATGTGAATTTCTCATCCCACTGGACAAAGACATGTTGAATCAATGTTGTTTCCAAGTAATTTCAACAACAACAACAAAAATCTACGTTGTTGCATTGAATCAACGTGGAAAACGACATGGTCACATTTTGTTCATTTCACGTTGAACTCTCGTTAGTTGACAACATCTAAGTTGACAACCAAATCTAAATCAAAACCAGACGCTGAAATTACGTCTGTGCCCACTGGGATGTCAATTCCTGAAATGTAATGGTCAGGAATGTTAGTACTGAAAGGGATAGTTGATAGATGAACAGGCATGCAGTCGTACAACAATTTTTAAGTACAGTATTGACTTTCAACACAATGTTTCTCATCGTATCCTATGTTTAAAGAATGCTGTTGGCATCAATATCATTTAGGCTACACTAACAGTGCTGGTTGGGCTAGTTGCTTGAAGATAGCTGTGTTGAATACACTGCTGGGGGTATGCTAGTGGTTCTGATGTCATCCTTGAACAATTCTCTTCCAATGCATATTGGGTCTCCCCAGCTGTTGTTTCAATATCATCTAACCCCACGTTAATAAAAGCCTAATTGAAAGAGCTTGATATCCCAGTATATCCAGTTACTTACACTTGTACACAAAGCCTGTTTGAATGGCTATACCCTTCGGCCCATTCTGTGTGTGTGTGTGTGTGTGTGTGTGTGTGTGTGTGTGTGTGTGTGTGTGTGTGTGTGTGTGTGTGTGTGTGTGTGTGTGTGTGTGTGTGTGTGTGTGTGTGTGTGTGTGTGTGTGTGTGTGTGTGTGTGTGTGTTGAATAGAGGACCCTATAATTGGTATGGAGACAGCTGACCTGCCAATAACAAAAGAAACCTCTCTGGCACATTCCCCTCCGGGTAACTTCCTGTTTCTTTGTTCCGTATATAAGCATTCCACATCCATACACACGCGCGCACACACGCACACTAGTAATGTTTGAGGTCAAGGCAAGTCAATTAATGCATTTTGATCTAGCTGTTAACCTTGCAAGTCCAAATCACATCTTGATATTATGTGCCGTTGTGCCAGATTAGTAGTAGGCCTAGGCTGAGTTTGATTATCAGTCATATATAGTACTGTAAATCTCTCTTTCACCCTCCGTGTTGAATAATCCTGCCGACTCAGTGATATTCTACATATCAAACAAACTGTAAGGTCTTAGAAATGTGATGGAGAGGGAGGAAGAGAAACGATGATATGAACTCCATAGAGGGGGTTACTTCTTCTCAAAGTAGAGAATTTCTCTTTTCGGTGGTATCCTTAGTTTTTCTGAAATTGTTTGTATATTATTATAAATGAAAGAAAACACACATTTGAGACCCAGTTTGTTCGACAACGGCAGTTGCTGTTGACCTGTTTCTGTTTCCTTCTTGTGCTGCAGGCAGCTGTGCTTAATTGTATCTTTCTAGTCAGATTGCTGTGGATAGTAACCCAGCTGTTAATGGGTCAAGTGCAGTTGTCTCTGTCAAGGATTCATGCATCTAGACGTGTTGTCTTTTAATCTCGCTGTGTGATATAATCCATTCTAAGTGCTAATGGAAAGAATGTCAGAACATGCTCTAGGAAATTGCAATGTTCTTGGCTGATGCCCATTAATTTTCCTCCCATGCCATCATCTCCTCATGGTCTGCATTTGGGCTTTGAAAGAATTGTCACTATTCAAAATGCAGAGGTGCCTAGGGGTCATTAATAAGATTAACAAGATTAACTTGGCCATTGGGCAACCCCCCTAAGAATTTGAAATATTGACTTTGTTCCAGAACATTCTTTTTAGGATGTCCCAAAGAGTGAATACCATTAAACAACCCATAACGGCTGTGCACTTCAAATTTGCCAGTGGATCTCTTGAATTTCTGCTAATGAAATCCCTAAATTTTGTCAGTAGAGATGTACTTGATATGGAAATTCTGGACAAAAACAGGTGATCAAATGTTTTTTTTGACATGATTTTTTTTTGTACAGACGATACAGATGTGATGGCCTATATTATGCATTAGGCATCCCTGCAGTATTGTCAGGACTGGACATATTGTGGTAAGCTGCTGATGATGGTGGTGGTATAGCAAGGTCTACCCTAAAATCACTATCTGTTAGGCTGTCATTACACTCAGCAGTTTTCGCTGCACATTATTCAGACTATTGAAAGCTCTCTATGGTCCATGTCTGTGTCTCAGAGCTCAGCAGTGTCAGTGTCAGGGCCTCAGCATGGTTCTCATTAACATAGCTTTCCCAAAATTGATTTAAGGTTTACTTTGTCAATGACATCTTCCTTTTGCCTATTCAGATGCTGTTTCCAGTACTTTCTGCTTGCCCAGCCAGTTAAATCCTGTAGGCATACAATAAATGTGCTTTTCAGCAGGGTTTACTGATGTTGTAACTTAAATTGTAGAAGCAGGTACAATGAAGACATCTAACAAGCTTGCAGGAATCCATTGTTGTGGGTTCCCACTATGGCCAAGCTGCAAAGTCAAAATTGGCTATATCGTTAAAATGAATGGGTAAAAAATTAGCTTAGGGTTAGGTTCAAAATCAGACTTTAAGAAACCAGGGCTTCTTGGTCAGATAGTGATGACCATTGTTGTGCACTAACAGCCCGTGTTAAATGAAGACGATGTGGGACGATGAAACAATGGAAGCCATTCATTTTCAATGAAAGAAAAGCGATGAGAAGCGAAGTGGGCGGGGGACTGTTGGGCGACGCGAGCATGGGCAAGAGAGTGTGACCATGGTGGGACCTAAGTTTGGGAAAGCTGAACTTCATGCAAGTACTCAGCAATAATGCGGGGCTATTGACCAATTGAAGCTCACTATAGCTTCAAGCCCCTACTGGATTGGCTGTTGATACTGAGCACTACCTAGCATGCTGGCGGCTTGCTAGCAACCACATGACAAGCCACTCTGAACAAAGCTAGTGTGGCTAGGTGATGCATCACTGGATATTAATACCCCCTAATACCACGGTGCACAAACATTCAGCACCATGGACAGATCCCTAATCAGCACGAAGTTAACAGAACAGACAATGCTCAAACATTAAGGACCATGGACAGTACCCCGATCAGCAGGAAGTAAACAGACTGTTTACTAGTCTCTGTAACTGTTTGTTGGCCTCTGTAACTGTTTGTTGGCCTCTGTAACTGTTTGTTGGACTAACTGTTTATTAGTCTCTAACTGTTTGTTGGCCTTTGTTTGTTGGCCTCTGTAACGGTTTGTTGGCCTCTGTAACGGTTTGTTGGCCTCTGTAACTGTTTGTTGGCCTCTGTAACTGTTTGTTGGCCTCTGTAACTGTTTGTTGGCCTCTGTAACGGTTTGTTGACCTCTGTAACTGTTTGTTGACCTCTGTAACTGTTTGTTGACCTCTGTAACTGACTGTTGGACTCTGTAACTGACTGTTGGCCTCTGTAACTGACTGTTGGCCTCTGTAACGGTTTGTCGGCCTCTGGAACTGTTTATTAGTCTCTGTAACTGGTTGTTGGCCTCTGTAACTGTTTGTTGGCCTCTGTAACTGTTTGTTGGCCTCTGTAACGGTTTGTTGGCCTCTGTAACTGTTTGTTGGCCTCTGTAACTGTTTGTTGGCCTCTGTAACGGTTTGTTGACCTCTGTAACTGTTTGTTGACCTCTGTAACTGTTTGTTGACCTCTGTAACTGACTGTTGGCCTCTGTAACTGACTGTTGGCCTCTGTAACTGACTGTTGGCCTCTGTAACTGACTGTTGGCCTCTGTAACGGTTTGTCGGCCTCTGGAACTGTTTATTAGTCTCTGTAACTGGTTGTTGGCCTCTGTAACTGTTTGTTGGCCTCTGTAACTGTTTGTTGGCCTCTGTAACGGGTTGTTGGACTCTGTAACGGGTTGTTGGCCTCTGTAACGGATTGTTGGCCTCTGTAACGGGTTGTTGGCCTCTGTAACTGTTTGTTGGCCTCTGTAACTGTTTGTTGGCCTCTGTAACGGGTTGTTGGCCTCTGTAACGGGTTGTTGGCCTCTGTAACGGGTTGTTGGCCTCTGTAACTGTTTATTAGTCTCTGTAACTGTTTATTAGTCTCTAATGGTTTATTAGTCCCTGTTTGTTGGCCTCTGTAACTGTTTGTTGGCCTCTGTAACTGGGTTGTTGGCCTCTGTAACTGTTTATTAGTCTCTGTAACTGTTTATTAGTCTCTAATGGTTTATTAGTCCCTGTTTGTTGGCCTCTGTAACTGTTTGTTGGCCTCTGTAACTGTTTGTTGGCCTCTGTAACTGACTGTAACTGGTTGGCCTCTGTAACTGACTGTTGGCCTCTGTAACTGAACTGACTTGGCCTCTGTAACTGTTTGTCTGTAAAGCATCTAACTGTTTATTGGTCACTGTTTTTGTCTCTGGCCCTCTGTAACTGATTTTGTCCTCTGTAACTGTTTGTCTCTGTAACTGGGCCTTGTTGTTGGCCTCTGTTTGTTGGCCTCTGTAACGGTTTGTTGGCCTCTGTAATGGTTTGTTGGCCTCTGTAACTGTTTGTTGGCCTCTCTGCCATGCTTGTCTATTCTACTGTTCCCCTTTCACTTGAACTGTAGATAACTTAAACTGTATAATTGTGAAAAATATTGCTGTCCCAAAATATAACTGTCCCAATTAGAATGTCTATAGAAATCATTTTTGGAAGTTAAAACATTTACAACAGTCATTGCTTATTGTATAGTAATGGAGTGTTTTTTAAAATGTTTTTACACAAATGGAAGAACAGGCCATATCCACTTCTGGAAGAACAAAAATCAAGCTGCAACTTCATTTCTGTAGTCCTATTTGCAATGCAATCTTTGCTATGTAATAACATGTTAATACAATGTTAAAGGCTAAAATGTTATTTATCATGGAAACTGGCCTACACTCTGATTTTAAGAAATGTATAGATATAAAAAATGTGATGTAGCAGACAAAATGCTTTGTCTTTTCAAATTGAGAATCTTACCAAAGCAAAGCAATGATTACATATAACTGTTGTTTGTGTATCAGCAACAGCGCCGCTCTTTGTGGTTGCCAAGGTATGACTTGACTTGTGCTTCTTGGCACCCTAAGCACCTGGGGAACCACGTATCATGGTACTCTCTGACGTATAGGCATTCCCCGCGGCGAATGCGTTGTCTGTTCAAGGCTGACAATAACACCGCGTTTTCCTGAAGGTTGAGGGGTAAAGGAACCCGTAGACGGAAAGATCACTCACATTCCTGTGTCATGTTAATATTGGTTTTCCTTTTTTAATTTGTGCATTATCTCTATAATAAACAGAAATCTTTCCAGGAATTCCGAAATGTGTTGTTGTGTAAACTTCCTGAACAAACAGCGAAGGAAGTGGCGGACAGGATTGCCATTGCTCTCCGGTGACTACTGGACTGTTTTTACACCTTCATTCTAAATAAGGAAGCAGCCTGTCAGACATACGACCAGCGTCCCAATTTGGGCTCCGTCAAAGTACCCATCGCATCCCATGATTGCTCAACTCTACCCAATGAAACTCCTCTCCCCCTGCCCCATCTCACATGTGAGGTGACAGCGGCTGCACATACTCTCATCAGACTTGCAGCTCAGCGCTTGCTGCATACACTTGCTGGGTTGCAACTTTTTCTTCCTCTCTCTCTCCCCTCCCTCACTTTGACGGGCAGCAATGAAGTCAGAGTGATGTCATATAAGGATACGAGTGCCTGGCAAGGTGACATAGGTTTTTGGTGAGTGGTATTCTCCACAGCCAGCGTTGCCTATCGAGAGAGGCGCCAGCGTTGCCTATCGACAGAGGCGCGGAGCTGCAAAAGATGATCATCACCACCACCTCAAGCTCTGTCACGCTCTCTCCCTTTTCTACTCCTCTTTCGGGCTGTCATTTCATGCCAGAAGACCTTATCTGCCTTCCAAAAATAAGCCTTTACCACCATGCCGAAGGAAGAAAAACAAGAAGACAGGTATTTTTAGGGCCATTAACTTTGACCACGTGCCCCGAAGGTAAACTGGATGGCCATTGCGCAAAGGTTCTTCATCGGTATGTGCAACGAGGCCAGCACGCACTCGACGTTGACAGCAATTGTTCTCTTGGGGTCTCTATTGGGGATTGTGTCATCATATCCGATTCCAAGCAGGACTAATGCAACTTTATTGGAGCAAAGGTGGGAGACCCTCTTTTCCCGCTCTGTTCTGGGAATCTCTGGGGCGAAATCGGACATGAACTGGGAGAGTGACTATTTGATGGGCATCAAGAGAGTGCGGCGACTTTACTGCAACGTGGGCATTGGATTTCACCTGCAGATCCTCCCTGACGGCAGGATAAACGGTGTACATAATGAGAACCAGTACAGTGAGTCGCATCCTGAAATGTAATTCCATAGAGAACATATAATATGAGCGGTCCCAAGTAAAGGCGACTTGAGAGCTCCTTGTCGGTCTTGCATGATATTTAATCATTGGGGTCGGCAACATTGAATGTCTCTCAAAGCAAAGACAAATCTATTAAAAAACCTTGTATCATTCAGTGCTAAATATCTTCCCAGACCAAAACATGACATGAATGCTTGGACCAATATAGACGCCAACTTATTTTTACACTGGCTCCTTCTGTGGCCCAGAAGAGGATTGCCTTGCACGTCAGAAAGTACAGTTATGATAGATATTCATTTGGGCAATAGGGAATGAAGAGCATTGCTCCCCAAATGATACAGAACAAAGACGATGCATGCAGAGTAGCCACCTACAAGGTTACACCCACCGCTGCATCATGCACGTCTTTGTTCCCCCATAGTCAAACGCATTGATACACTGTCAATTTGACAAGGTTCCTCTGTATAACACCATGCTTTGTTTGACTAGGTCTAATAGAGATCTCTACGGTGGAGAGAGGAGTGATAAGTATGTATGGGGTGAGAAGTGAGCTGTTTGTCGCAATGAACAGCAGAGGAAGGTTGTATGGAACGGTAGGTGTGCGCAATTGTATTTCCCTATTTTGCTGGCATGCTATTTCTAAGAGGGATGGAGAAAAACGCAATGTGTTTGAGATTAGCTAACTTCTTTGTGAATATGTTATTACCAATTATATATTTTTTAGAATTTGTTTTGTTAAGTAGACCCTTTGCATTATTTTGTTCTCTGTGAATCAAATATTACCTCACTGATGGGAGCGTTCATGAGGCACGGAATGATTCCATTGTAAATTATTCATAATTTCCAATTTCCCAGGTTATAACTTGTTTCAGTATGGTCTTTCTGTAGCTTGTGTAGCATAATGGAAATGGTGTTTGTAAAGGATAACAAAAATGTAATTCTTATTGAAATATGATCTGTTGAATAAGACGATATAAACGATGCCTATTGAACTCGTTAGTTAACACTAGCCTAATCGTATATCAATCATCTGATTGCTTTTCTGAGAGTTGAATGTCTGAAGCTATTTATTGAAGGAATCAATCAATGTTCAAGGTAGGAATACTAATCTAAAGAGAAGGTGCTTTAGCATTGATTATATTAAGATTGATATTATGGCCCAATGTTAAATTAAAATATTGCACCATATTGCACGTCTAGTGTTGGCGTACTGCTGTAAATTGGTCTGAATTGGCAAACATTTGGCTCTGACATTTTAGCCTATAAAACTGCACCCTGCTTTTGGCTTGCAGTCAAAGATGTTTAGTATGAAGATACAATAAAACTTCAATAAAATGCGGTCTCAAATAGCCGCCTGTTTCTTTTAATAGCCGGGCATCGTCACACATTTCAGCAAATAAACGCCTGTTTCGAATAAACGATGGGTCTAAATGCATTGTTTATACGTGAACTTCAGTGCATATGGTAAAGATTGCGCAATAAGGTACAGGAGAGCAACATTATTGCCATGGATGAGACTGCAGTGTGGTTTGACATGGTCGCCTCAATTACAGTGGATACAAAGAGTGAGAGAATGATGCTGAAGCTGAAATTGTGGTGTGTGATAGGGAGCCTAGTCATTGCAAGTCTGATCTGCAGTGGATGTCTTATTAAAATGTTTATACTGGTCATACTGGTCACAAAGTGTGGTAGTCTTTTCAACATGTTATTGAGCAATAGATGCCTTGCTCAAATGGAAGCCTCCAATTCAAACTCCCATTAGACAGATCTGCAAGTGTTATAATGTAAGCGCCAGTTGCGTTTGGTGACTGAAGCAAATAAACCGCGCTGGCAATTATTTTAAGTTGTACAGTATGTAGAAACTGCATCTCCAATAGAAATCCCCTATCTCGCTTGTAGGTAATGTCATGGCAACGTTGGCTAGCTGAACTCATGCGCAGAAACGCGTCATCGGTACAATGGTCGTTTGGCGCCGAACTGCGCATGTGCAGGCCACTAATCAAAGGCACTCCTTTGACATAAAGTTGTTTTTTGACGAAAATTAAAACATGTAAGTGTCAATCTAGGTTGTGGCTTTTAGATTTCGAGAAAATTAACAACTAAGGAATAATTTTTTCACTTCCCTCATTGACTTCTCAAGTGTTTTCGGAAGTCTCGCGATGTTGGGCCTCTGGGTTGATAAACTGGGACTGAACAGAGTAGTGTTTAGCTGCAGTAAACATCCAAATCTATTGCCGTGGAGGAGATCTACAACTTGCTGAAATGTATTTAATGTGTTCAGCTTGACAAGACACTGTAAATCAGCAGGCAATGATTCATCGTGACGTTGATGAACAAGGAGTGTCAGAACTCTTTTTAACCACGTTGAGTCCAGTCCTCTGTTTCCTCTGTATTTGGATTACTCTTGAAATTGTTTATTGTCTGTATGTTTATGTTAGATCGGCAGAAAACCCAATACTTGAATCATGAAAAATTATCTAAAAAAAGATTACTATAGAACTTGGAAATTATTGAATATGAATGACTGCGTTACAACAGAAATTTAGAGCATGTGGTTTTAGAAGTTTGAAGTGGTCATTTAAAGCCAGCATGCAGTCTTTTTAATTAACATTTTTTATCCTCACTGTATGTCTATTTCATGGAAAATAACTCCAATTTTATTTTTATAATTTATTTCACTGCACCTCCTTTTGCCATTGAAATTATGTCTGATCATGTATGCGGGTTGATAGAAATGTACATATATTTACATATACATCATCAATCATCTAGACTATAAAGCCTAACCCGCTTACCCCTTCACAGTTGGAGGATACATATGCAAATAAAAGATGACCAGTCATTGGTCAGAATAACCAGATCAAATTATGATGTCATGCTGTAGGCCAAAAACTCCATCCCACCTTAACAGGCTGAAATTCCAGGCATTTTTCCCCAAATGTTTTTATGCTAAAAAGCTTTTTTGTTGACCTTGTCTCTCCATTTGCCATTTTTAGAAATTCTTCCGGGATGAGTGCAAGTTCAAGGAGACCTTGCTGCCAAACAACTACAATGCCTATGAGTCTTCGGTTTACAAGGGCTCCTACATCGCCCTCAGCAAACATGGCCGCGCAAAGAGAGGCAACAAGGCCACCACCGCCATGACTGTCACACACTTCCTCCCTCGATTATCATGATCAAAGCTGGCAATAACTCACTAATTTGCACATGTGGAGGTTCTCCAAGGTAATATAGAATTACACAATATAAATATATACCATTACAAAAGGATTGCAAAAAACTACACAAGTATTTATTATCTTTATATATGTATATTTGGATAGCTACCTTTGTATTAGAACTTATGGATATGCCATTATTTGCTGCTTATCATTATCGATTGAGGAGTGTATTCACACCTTTTCTGGAAGTACATACTGGTCGTAACGGGAGTAAATCAAGATAGTTGCTTAGCCAAACTCCATAACAAACAGATTTTTGACATTATAACGCTTGCATAGCTGTCGAATGGGAGCTTGAATCGGAGCTTCCTGGGCGTTCTCTAACTCACAGATACTGGGGCAGCTTCACCCTGTCTTTGGGGTGGATGACTAATATCCTTAGGTTTTAGGAGGGAAATGGATACTTTTTATTACCTCAGAGAACCACTTGACTGGATAAAGAGATGCATGGAGTTACTGTATGCTCAAAGTAATACCTGTTTAGTCTATCCTTTCTCTGAGACCTTTGAGCACTTGCTGGTTCACTCCCCTGTGTTCAAGATTGCTATTTTTTTTTTAGCAAAAAGGGGATTTGAGAACGAGACTACTTAAATGCACTTCCCTTGCTGAACGATGTGAAGGTGCCTTGATGTTCCCACTTGTGGCCCTCTTAAACTTGCATGTAAGAGACACCCGCTGTAGTCAGAAATAGGGCTGACACTCTGAGGAGGGCCTCAGGGGGGGGGGGGGGGGCAGGTCTATCTCTGGTTTATTTTCTTTTTCTGTAATTAGATTGATTAAGTAATATACACTCTGGTACACAGAGAGAAGACTAGAGGAGAACTTCCATGAGTGTGGGGAGGTAGAGAAACTCAGTTGCCCACCCACAGTAGAAGTTTATGTGAGACTCTAGTCTCTCCACAAGGTCATTTAAACATGGTGGGGCAGTTATGTGTTACAGACTGGATTCAAACCTCCTTTGTCTCAGAGCTCCTTTGCGTCATGGCTTGAAATGAACTGAAAAAGGGACTGGCATAAGAACGCACAATAAAACATGTATCTGCTCACAAACTGGGACACTGCTGAAATGCCCAAAAGCTTTAGCGTTTGGCTTTGGGTGAGTGTGTGAAATGTAAAATTGCAAGCTTTTGTGCATCGCCATACATAAAGATGTCTATTAAACCAATGAAAAATTATGTAAATATTGACAAATGTGAATCAGAAAAAAGAACCAGGAACAAGTTGCGTAGTTCAGGTTGCACAGTGACCATCCATGATGGTGCCTGATGTCTTTTTTGTTGTTGAGAATCGTTCCCATACATGATTATTTATTTAGTTGTTTAAGTGTGTTTGGTGAAATCCCATAGACCCCTCCCAGATCAGTGTGCGCTGCAGCAGCACTGCAGTGGCAGAAAGTTGTTGGAAGCGGTAGTTTGATGGTTTTGAATGTAATTACGGGAGGCTCAGTTCCTGGAATCAATGTGTAGCACTGGACTGAAGGACAGTGCAGTGCGTCATAGTGTTCTTTCCTCTGCTGCTGGTTACTTGAAAACTGAGGCTTCTCATTCTGCCCACCCCAAGTCACCCTCTGGGAATGTTCTCTTTGGTGGAGCTGAGGAGGAGCAGGACTATTTTAACCTAGAAAAGACTTATGGGATGCGGCCTGCTGTCGCTGTTTGTTGAATCCCCTGCAAGAATGTGTCTCATCCAGGAGGATTGGCTGCTCCCCACATACTCCCCTTTAACCAGTACCACCCCGGTCGTCAGATACCCCTGTGAAAACCCATGGGGCTGGAGGGACCTTGGGATTCCAGCAGTAACCCAGGAGCTTCTTCTCCTGCTTTAGTCCTTTTTTAGTTCACAGTCCAAGTCATGGACCAGTGTTGACCCTGACTCTGTGTCCAGGGGGGTCTGCTATTTGAGTCACCCCCCCCCCCTGTCCCCCCCACTCCCATCAAATCAATGTTTGTCTCTATTTGATAGTGTTATCTCTCTATTTGATTAATTTGCAATGAATTTGATGTAAAGCTAGTTGATTGGTTTTAAAGGGACATACAGGGCTGTGCTGGGTTGATTATTTATTTATGGAATTCCTTATGCACTGTTTGAATGGTCTCCATAGAAAGACCATCAGTGGCCTCCAAGACTTCCATCTTGTCCTTAATTGCCCTTATAAACGTGGCTTTAAAGCTACAGTCTGTGATTGGTGCATCCATTTTTGGACTTTAAGTGTAATGTAATGAGCCTTTATAGCCATTTATTCTTAAAGAATATAACTTAGAAATGCCTCATGACCTTAGTTAAACAGTCTTACCCCATCAGAACCCAAAATATAAGCTTGGTTTATTCCACTGTTTGTGAACAATGTAATTGTAAACAAACACTGTGGGTTAAAAATAGGTTAAAACTATAAAAACTAGTGGCTAGGCAGCGTTTTGTTTTTCGAATCATAGACTGTAGCTTAAAAAAAAACTGTCATTGTCACTTTTCATATCTGATTGCCTGGCTGAGAATGCATGTGTCTGAGATCTACAGTTATCTGAGTTACGTCTTTAATTTCTCTTGACGAAGTTCAAACATTTGGTTTGATGCGTCTACCCTGCATTAATGTGAATGCAGATTTCATTTTTTGTTCCTCTCACACCCCTTCCCTCACACACTTGTGCGTAGCCTACATCCAAATACTTCCAGGGAGGGGACCTCTGCAGACTTGATGCAGTACTTGAGACAAAGAGCAAAGTCACTGCAAGTCTCTATCCTCCCAGTTCTCTGTCTCTACAGCAGGCCTTGTGGGCCACTGTGACGTCAACCAACCAACTGCTCTTCAGGAATCCCCTGGCTCTGCCTGAGAACCAAGGCTCTGATGTCAAAAGACTGTGGACAAGAGCTTCCAATCCTATCTAAAACAACCCTTCCCTTACACTTTCGCAATATTAACCGAGAGGTCTTGGAACGGTTATTTAAAGATTTTAGTGGCACATTGGAGTATTGCAAGGGAGTTTCATATTGCAGTATACATGTTAAACAATTTCCACAGTTTACAAGAGTCCGTTGAGGTTATTTTCAGGAGTGATGGAAGCTTTCTCTAAAGGGCAGCACCTACCTGTACACTTACTAGTGGTGTGCAACAGGAATTTACTTTTTTTAGGCTGGATTGTTATGGGCATACAATGAATCTGTCACATGGTATAGTGGCCTGGATCAAATCTCCTTTTCCTAACTTGTTGAAAGGAGAATATATGTACTGGAAGTAAATCCTATTGTTTGTCTATTGGTTAAAGAGTGGTCTCAGAGATCAGACTTAAGACGTATTGCCGCTGTGACTGCATGTGGTATTACATGAAAACATTCTGGGATAGTTATTGACATTGGTAAATGTACAAATGGACAAATTAATCAGATACACTGTTCTGATAAAAGTGAGTCAAATATCTTTTTAATAAGTTCAATGTGAGTTCATTTGAACAGCTTAACCCTCATGTCAACATACCAGGGTGTGAAGTGTGTGTGTGTGTGTGTGTGTGTGTGTGTGTGTGTGTGTGTGTGTGTGTGTGTGTGTGTGTGTGTGTGTGTGTGTGTGTGTGTGTGTGTGTGTGTGTGTGTGTGTGTGTGTGTGTGTGTGAGAGAGAGAGAGAGAGTCTTGCACACCCTCCCTCAAAGTCAACAAGATGTCAAAGGTGCACCTTATCAGAGATCTTGAAAATATTGAAAGTAGTGCTGCTTGTGGAAAGTGAAGGTTTGCCATCTTCAAAGTAACTTATAAAATGGTGTCTTTCCTATGTCTGAGCATGGTAACGGGATAGTGAGGCAACTAAAAGCTGGAAGCCTAAAGATTACAGGTTCATATTCTGTTCCCTATTAGACTTGACCAAAACATATGACCACAATAAATTCTAGTTCTTTTTGAAAATGATTTGTGAAATGTGTCAATGAACTTCAGCAGAGAAGGCATCCTGTTATCATGCTTGATTGGGAGTGTGTCTGCATGTGTTTCCCTTGTGTGTTTCGGGAAAACTTTCTTTCTCTTGGTTTTGTACCCCTGCACTAAGGGGAGTGAGCTTCCACCTATGCCCCTTCTCTCTGTTAACATATACCTCACCTTCTGCCTTAGTTTTAATTTGTTATGACGATTGTAAAATAGTAGACTTCTGCAATCATTTATTTCTGAAAAACTGACAAGGGTACGTAAGAATACTAATATACTGAAAATGTTTTTCCTTTTATTTTTGTACGTATGTGCTGTGCACAGCATTCTACTGTATTCCTGAGATACCAATAAACGTTTGTTTTATACTTGTTGTTCTCTTGGTTTCTTATTGAGCCCGTGGCTGTATCAGTTTGTTAAATGTGACAGAGAATCATGTACACTTGTACACAACTTGATTTTCTCCTAGCACCTCACTCACAAAGATGAGTGAATTACCAAACATATAGTGTGTAATGCACACTGACCAGTGCACTGTGCCCTCTGCAGCCTATTGCAATACTTAAGGTGATCTACTATTTTAAGGTTCAGGGGCACTGCTCTGCAAAATGTGACCCCTGAACCCCCTTATAGAATGTTGACACTTCTCATGTTGAAGCACCAACAACAAAGGCACATCTGCAGTAGTTCTTTCTTTGAAAAGTGTCTAACATGAAATCATCATGTCTGAAGATTAGATTAGATCAAGTTTATTGTCCCACCAGGGGGATTTAATTTAGTCAGGTGCTTAACAAGACCAAGTACATAAAACGTAGAAACAGAATAATAAAATGAATTTGAAAGGGCAATAGGCTACATATATGAAATGAGATAGTTATGACTGGTCATTTTATTTTTATTTGGTCCCACACTAGAAACCCCCTGTGCTGTCCATATTGCGACATAAATTACCTTGTGGTGCCCTCTGCTGGTCAAACTCTGTAATGGTGGAATTGTTTGTGATGGACAGTCGGCACCAACAACCATACTTTATTTAAGGTGGCCACTCATCATCACACAGTGTAATGTTAATTTGGAGCTTATTTAGTCATATTAAGGCATGGATTTATGTTTTTATAATGAAATAGAAAATGTTAGATAGAAATACAGCATAAAATAAGATTTAAAAAAAACTAAAGAATGACACAAACTGAACAACAAAAAAGGACCCTAAGGAAAAGCAAAGCTAAAAAGATGTGTTTTAAGATCTCTTTTAAATATGTCCACCGTTTTACCACCCCTCAGGTTGTCTGGAATGCCTCTCCATGGTTCTTGGTCCTTGGATTTGGGATAGCTTTGGGATAGTTAAAAGGCCAGCACCATTGGACCTGAGGGACCTAACATAAAAGCATGTCTAACGTATTGAGGTGCACAATCATGGATAGATTTAAAAACCAATAGAACCATCTTAAAATGAATTCTTAAACTCACAGGCAGCCAATGCAGAGACCTTAAAACCAGTGTGATGTGTGCTCTCCGTCTGGTCTTGGTCATTACCCGTGCTGAAGCATTCCTTATGCTTTGCAGTTGACCAATGGCTTTCTTGAGTCGACCAGTCTAAAAGTACAAGACAGATTATGATGATGAAACTTAAACATATTCCATATAAAATTAGGCCTACTACAATGTTGGATATGCCAGTATGCCTACATGTTATAGTCCATTTTCTTGCAGTGAGACATTGAATTTAAAACGGGAATGAATGGCAGGCCTACACCCTACAGGGTATCAGAACACATAGAAAGGACAGGTTGGTGATAGGTGCTGGCCAGCAAAAGCAAGCAACAAAGCCAATCCCAATAAAGTCGAAAGAAAGTATTGATTTATTTAAATCTATTCATTTATTGTTATTTCTAGTATTTATATGGATGCTTAACTGTTAAAGAGGAATTCTGAGTTAGCCTTTGATGGGATATAGCTTCCGTTTCCCCAGAAAACCAAATGTGGTTAACCAGATATTATTAAAATGGTTCTATGTATTTATTTTATTATATTTTAGATAAATATTTTAGTACTTAAAGATGAAAAACTGTATTCTTGAGATCCCCATGATGTCACAATAGCAAGCAAATGCAGTTCTGGTTGGAGAAAAAGGTGTACTCTGTTTTGTTTCTGAATCATCTGAATTGACTTGATAGTGACAGTAATTTACAACATAGGGACTTTGTAATTATATAAATTACAATAAATCCCACATTCAGCAATATAATATTTTCATGTGTTATTTTGCTTATGTTTAGAGCTTGCATGAAAGGTATTTCACTGTACTTGTGTATTCTACATTAAAACTTGAAACTGTGTGAGACTGTTGGAAAGGTTAGCAATCACACCAGATGGCATAAAGTTGGCTCAATCAAATAAAATAAAATACATTTTTTATTGGTCACATACACGATGTTAATGCGAGTGTAGCGAAACACTTGTGCTTCTAGTTCCGACCATGCAGTAATAGAATTTGACGCCGGCTACAGTCAAACAAAATTAAATTAAAAGTCAATTCACCATATTCTCTATCATTGACTACTTCAATGTCTAACTTGCTTGCTTATAGGCCTTTGCATGCAATGCCCTGATATATTTAGTGTTCTAATCTCTGTGTTTTTGTCATTTGTTTCAGGCTGTTTTTAAGGACACGTAAATGTGGCTCATATGGCCAACATCCCTCAGTTATTGATGGTGCTGGCTACGCCAGGTTGGATCTGATTGCATATGGATGTCCATTATATTCATCAAATGTTCGGTAAATTAAAATCTCCCCTGTCATGTGGTCCGGGGGCAAGTTCTCCTACAGGAAACTATTCAAGAATTTTAGAATATTCACATGAAAATCTGTTACCAACCGGATGGAAACCAAGCTATAGACACCCTAAAGACTCTGGCAAGTGTGCTAGTCCAGTGTCACTTCGATTATTTCGGCACATCATGGTTAACCAGCAGCCCCAAACATCTAAAGAACAAGCTACCAGCCAAACAAGCTTGTAAGAATTGTACTTAAACTCCCCCCTCATACTCATCCGGAGATTGAGCATTTTGCATCTATATCTCTGTAATGTGTCTGTATCTATGCACACTGAACAAAAATATAAATGCAACATGTAAAATGTTTCATGAAGTGAAATAAAAGATTCCAGACATTTTCCATATGCACAAAAAGCTTATTTCTCTCAAATTTTGTGCACAAATTTGTTTAAATCCCTGTTAGTGAGCATTTCTCTTTTGCCAAGATAATCTATCCACCTGACATATCCACCCATCTGTGACATATCAAGAAGCTGATTAAACAGCATGATCATTACACAGGTGCACCTTGTGCTGGGGACAATAACATGTGCAGTTTTATCATACAACACAATGCCACAGATGCCTCAAGTTTTGAGAGATTGTGCAATTGGCATGCTGACTGCAGGAATGTCCACCAGAGCTGTTGCCAGAATTGAATATTTATTTCTCTACCATAAGCCGCCTCTAAAGTCATTTTAAAGAATTTGGCAGTATGTCCAACCGGCCTAACAACCGCAGACCACGTGTATGGCGTTGTGTGGGCGAACGGTTTTCTGATGTCAGTGTTGTGAACAGAGTGCCCCATGGTGGTGGTGGGGTTATGGTATGGGCTGCAAACAAGCTGCAAACAACGAACACAATTCCATTTAATCGATGGCAATTTGAATGCACAAAAATACTGTGATGAGATCCTGTGACCAACAGATGCATATCTGTAGTCCCAGTCATGTGAAATCCAGAAGGTCTAATTAATTTATTTAAATATATGATTTCCTCATATGTAACTAATGAAATTGCATTTATATATTTTACCCCCAGTCTTGTCCCATCTCTGCAACTTCCATATAGACATGGGAGGGGCAAAGGTCAAGAGCTGTGCATCCTCCGAAACGCAACCCAGCCAAGCCGCACTGCCCACTTAACCCGGAAGCAATCCGCACCAATGTGTCAGAGGAAACACCGTACACCTGTCAACTGTGGCAGTGTGCATGTGAACTCGTCTGTGGTGGTCGGCGAACCCTCAACCTTCTGGCCCATAGCCCTCTGTGGCATCGACTGTGCCACAAAAGCATGCTGAAGTGGCAAAGTTGATATCCACGTTTATAAACACTGAGTCGCTACAGTTATTGTAATTTGTGGTTGTAAACATTATTTTTAGGTAATTCTATGAGGGGGAGGGTGTTCAATTTATTTAAAAGTATAAGAGGAGGGTCATGTGGAAATATTTGTAACTTTGCATTTGCATTTTTTATGACACCTTGAGTTGGACCAGCCCCTCCCCCCTAGTATATTTCGATCTGTCCTTTAAGGAGCCTAACGTTACCATTACTCCTTAAAGTCCAACAACCTTATGTTATTTTTAGCAATAGACTGGCTCTGGCAGCCCAAAACAGCCGAATACTCCATCTAAACATGAATCGATTTTCAATTGCAATATGTTTCTCCCCTTGTTCATTCAATATAATCTATCAATGGTTAAGCTGACCTCATGATGCTGGTTGAGAGAATGCCAAGCGTGTGCAAAGCTGTTATCAAGGTGAAGGGTGGCTACTTTGAAGAATCAAAAACATGTATTTTTTTGTACATTTTTTTGGTTACTACATGATTCCATATGTGTTATTTCATAGTTTTGATGTCTTCACTATTATTATCCAATGTAGAAAATAGTAAAATAAAGAAAAAACCTTGAATGAGTAGGTGTGTCCAAAGTTTTGACTGGTACTGTATATAATTACCTAATTAATACCTCTGGTCCCTGCACTGGTGAAGTGTTACATGAGTACAAATCACTTGATGAATACAATTACTATGTGTGTGGTCATCTAAAGAGCGTCAGGCCATGACTTATCTGAAGAAAGCCCAGTCATATTTGTGGCAGCCACAGTGGATCCAGGCCAGAGAGTCAGTGAACTGCAATACAAACCTTGGTTGTGTCGAGACACAAATAATGGCTATGCAGTGGCACTGCACTTGTGCTGCAGGTACATAGCTGCTGTTTTGTTTGCTGTTGAGGAGTGCACACAAGCCACTGCTAATAGAGAGCTCTTATGCACTGATGTTAATTGTATGTGGAAAGGTTATCAGAAGAGAAATGTAACAAGCCATGTAGCAGAAAACCTAGACATGGATAGGTCACCTGCAAATGTAGGAAATGGCAAAATCCACCAGGCCTCTCCAATGAGGAAAAGCAGGATGCTCTTGCTCAGCTACATCAGATTAGTCAGGAGTGAGGGTGATACAGACAAGGTCTCTGATAAGGGAATTTATATGTTTAACTTCTTGAGTGTAGGGGGCAGGATTTTCGTTTTTGGGTATAAAAAAAACGTACCCATTTGAAACTGCCTATTTCTCATGCCCAGACACTAGAATATGCATATAATTGTCAGATTAGGATAGAAAACACTCTAAAGTTTCCCAAACTGTCAAAATATTGTCTGTGAGTATAACAGAACTGATATTGCAGGCGAAAACCTGAGGAAAATCAAACCAGGAAGTGCTGTTTTTCCTGAAAGCTCTCCGTTCCATTGGATGCCTTGCCAACATTTAAAGGGATATCAACCAGATTCCTTTTCCTATGGCTTCCTCAAGGTGTCAACAGTCTTTAGACATAGTTTCAGGCTGTTATTTTGAAAAATTAGCAAGAAAGATAACATCGCGTCAGTGGATAGCTGGGTGTTCGCAGAGTTTTGCTTGCGCAACAGAGTGGGGCAGCCATTGTCTCTCCCTCTCCTATTGAAAAAGCGACAGTCCCGGTTGACATATTATCGATTATATATTTTAAAAACAACCTGAGGATTGATTATAAAAAACGTTTGACATGTTACTGTGGACATTACGGATACTATTTGGAATTTTCGTCTGCGATGTCGTGACCACTCGAGCCTGTGGATTTCTGAACATAATGCGCCAAACAAATGGAGGTATTTTGGATATAAAATCATCTTTATTGAAGAAAAGGAACATTTATTGTGTAACTGTGCAAACATCTGAAGATCATCAAAGTTAAGCGATTTAATCTATTGCTTTTCTGACTTTCGTGACCAATCTACTTGGCTGCTAGGTGTTTGTAATATTTTGTCTACTGAGAGAGATGTTTTTACATAAACACTTGTTATGCTTTAGCCGAAAAGCTGTATTGAAATCTGACATGCCAGGTGGATTAACAACAAACTAAGCTGTGTTTTGCTATATTGCACTTGTGATTTCATGAAAATTAAATATTTTTAGTAATTTAATTCGAATTTGGTGCGCTGCAATTCAGCGGGTGTTGATGAAAATGATCCCGCTAATGGGAAGGGTGCGTCAAGAAGTTAAGGTAATGACTAAAGAAATCCACCCTGAAACTTAATTATTAGATTATGTAACACGTATAATGAATAAATAGAGTGATAAACTTAATTCCATTAAGGTTTGGTCAAGACAAGTAAGGGACAGAAATGTGTGTGTGTGTGTGACTAAGAAAATACAGAGGACAATTAAACTATACATGACCTGACCTGGTTGGAACTCTAAAAAACTTATGACAGGAAAGGGAGGTCCTGTCAAGGTCCCTCTAATCTCAGGAGGATGGAACTGCCAGCCTGGTAGTGATAAATGAGGAATGAGAACTGTGGGGAAAGATACATCCCACCTACTGTTTATGTGTCTGTGTGTGCGTGTAAGTAGGTAGGGGGGTGGAAGTTATAAAATTACATGTCTTTGCATTTTTTGACTTTAGAACATTCTCGTGAATAAAGAACCAACCTTTTGCATAAGCTGAGTCTTTGCCTAATTATTATTAAACCCAGGGTCTTACAAACCTTGGGGATTGGTCAAAGCTTAAATAATTGTTTAGTTATCATCATTGGGATTGAAAATTCTCGTGACAGCTTGGTCCTTCGAGCCGGATCTCAATACCTGCTTCTGTCGGTCCATGGAGACACTGAAATCATGCACGGGCAGATGAAATATCCCTAAATTAAAGACCTGGCCCCATTTGGAGGGTTCTTTACAGACCGGTGGCAAACTGGTATACAACAGAAATGGTGACGAGATCCAACCAACATTGAAATGTCAGCTGCAAAAAAGTAAGGTCAGTGCTCTTTATTCACGGATTCAGGGGATAATATCTGTATGATTAAATAATGTAAAGGATTTTAATGTACTCTGGGTGTTAGACACTGAAATATCCAAAGGGGTTTATGTCTGGTGATCTGTCTTTAGAATTTTGAGTGGAGAAAAATGTTTTAAAGGGAACCAAGTATTCTGTGCAAATGGAAGGCAGGAATTGGACATAGATCAAAATCGAACATAAGAGTTCTGGGAGGGAGGTCCGTAATAACCCTTGGCATCTGTAGCTAATATTGAGACCTAAGAGGAAAACTGATCAAAATATATATTAGGCTGCAAACGTAAGAGTTCTGGTGAACGTAAGAGTTCTGGTGGGGATAGTCGAGATCTACCCGGAGGGGTGCAAAAGAGGTCTCATTATTCCATGAAAGGAGGTACACACACATAGAGAGAATACACATTGGGAAATAACTCTAGTAATTGAGTGAGAAAATAAAAAGCACACACATAGACAGTTTTCAACGCAGATAAGAAGATAGTTACTTGCGTCTAAAATAGATATATTAACTAGTCAAAAGTCATAAGAAATAACGGTAAAATAGGATGTTAACCAGGACCTTACAACCCCTGGGAAATAGTTTATTGAACGTACGAGTTCTGGTGTTGTATACGTGTGAGACCTAATAATTTATCAAAAGTCATGAAAATTATTATTCTAAGATGCTAGAGGAAATTAACGGGAGGTATTTATAATCATAGAAAGTAAAAGCACACACATAGATTAAGGGTAATAACAGATTATAAAAACACACACATAGATTTTCCAGAATAACAACAATAGTAATTGAATAAACGTGGGTGCTAAATCCTCTAAGGTGATTCCGGAATTAACCGGAGATGAGAGATTTATGGAGGCCAAAGATAAAATAAACATTTATTTTGGCCCGAAATGGAGAAAGAAGTACGAATTTGATGGATGTTTAAATATAGAAAAACTAGAAGTAATGATCAAACAGATACATAAGGTATGTGGGGACCGGACAGAGAAGCAACAGGCAGAAGGGCTTGACACCGCTAGGGTGTGGCTGACTGAAGCCCGGAAAAGAAGTGTAGAGAAAGAGAGAGAGAAAGTTTCAAGAAGGATATCAGCAGGGGAAAATGATGTGCATGTGAGACCTAATAATCAAAAGTCACAATAGTAATTATTCCTAAATTCTGAGGAGATAGAGAGAGTGACGAAGTTAGAAACGAAAGAACGGAATAGTAACTATCGGGGTAATTGTAGATAAGCATAAAGGAGGCTTTAAGGGAAAGGGACCTAAGAGAGAAGGGTAAAAATGGACAGGATCAGACGATAGGAAGTGTTTCAATTGCGATAAGACAGGACATTTCGCCCAGGAGTGTAAGGCTCCCTGTAAACATTGTGACCGAGTAGGACACAACCACCGAAACTGCAAAGGTAAGGGGAAGGACAGGTGCGACAATCGGGAGAGAAAGAGAGAGACAGAGACAACAAGAGCGAGAGTAATGAGAATCATCGCCGGAGTAACACTTGGACCGTTAAATTAGGGCTATTTTCTGGGAATTGTCTCGGTATTACGTACCTGATTGTACAACTATAGACAATTATAAATAGGGTTATTTATGTGGAGTCTTCGTCATTTAAATAGATTTGGTGATTCCGTGGTAGAATTCTCGCCTGCCATTTGGGAGCCTCGGGTTTGTATCCCGGTCTATGCACCAATGGGCTATAATCTGGGTTTCTGATTGTAATTCAACTATTGGTATATTTTGCCTGGAAAGATACGGTCGTTAGTGTTTGTTTAAGATATAAACTGAATGTATTAATAGCTTGTTTAGGTTAGATTGAAAGACTAATTCATTCAAAATAATAGCGAGGCCATTTCGATGTAATACGTTGTATGTTGCCTAAATGTTCTGCTGGAATAACGTATTGAGAATAGGAGTCGTATTTAAATAACTGAATCAAAGAAGAGACAGTTGCCTAAATCTAATGAATTATAATAATAGCGGAGAGGTAATTGCAATAGAGTTGTGCCCACTGAAATGTGTTTTTATTCTTATGGATTGACTGATGTATTTTTATTTTTAAAGTCTTGGACATTTCATAAGTGGGAAGCTGAAAGAGAAGGGAAAGTTGTGAAGTTTGGTTTTAATCTTACGATTGAGCTAAGGCAGAACGTTGTTTGAGTCGGGGTTATATTTTTGCCTGGCTATATTTTTGCCTGGCTATATTTGGCTGTAAGGGATTCAGGTCTGAATAGTTGAATCGTAAAAGTTTTGTGATAGTTTCTAATTATTGTTTCTTGGTTTTATTGTTTAGGTAACACCAGTGAATTTGAGAAGGAAGTTAATGTATACTAACATTATAATCTGTTTCCATTACATGGACCAATGTCTGGTCATTAACTTCTTGGTGACTGGGGGGCAGTATTGAGTAGCTTGGATGAATAAGGTGCCTGAATAAGGTGCCCAGAGTAAACTGCCTGCTGCTCTGTCCCAGATGCTAATATATGCATATTATTAGTAGTATTGGATAGAAAACACTCTGACGTTTCTAAAATTGTTTGAATGATGTCTGTGAGTATAACACAACTCATATGGCAGGTGAAAACCTGAGACAAATCCAACCAGGAAGTGTAGTTTAATTTAAATGTCTGCCTATCCAATATGCTGTGTCTACGGGGGGCAGATTGCACTTCCCAAGGCTTCCAGCAGATGTCAACATTCGTTAGAAAGTTGTTTGAGGCTTCTATTGTGGAAGAGAGTCGAATAAGAGCTGTTTCAACAAGTGGACTAGGCTGTGGCCAATCAGTTGTTTACTACGCGGGCGCGCCATGCCTTCTTTTTCCTCTGTAATGAATACGCTATTGTCTGGTTGGAATATTACTGAAGATTTATTATAAAAATACCCTAAGTATTGATTGTAAACATCATTTGACATGTTTCTACAAACTGTAATGGAACTCTTTTGACTTTTCGTCTGGATTTTGCATTCGCGCATTGTGCCTTTAGTGAATAGTGAACTAAACGAGCAAACAAAATTGAAGTTTTTGGATATAAATATGGACGTTATCGAACAAAACAAACGTTTCTTGTGGGAGTGCTGGGAGTGCATTCTGACGAATATCAGCAAAGGTAAGTGAAGATTTATAATGCTATTTATGACTTTTATTGACTCCACAACTTGGCGGGTAACTGTATGGCTTGCTTTTGTGGCTTGAACGCTGTTCTCAGATGATTGAATATTGTGCTTTTGCCGTAAAGCTTTTTTGAAATCTGACACAGCGGTTGCATTAAGAACAAGTTTATATTTAATTCTCTGTGAAACATGTATCAAAGTTTATGATGAGTATTTCTGTTATTTGATGTGGCTCTGCAATTTCTCAGGATGTTTTGGAGGCATTTCTGAACATGGCGCCAATGTAAACTGAGGGTTTTGGATGTAAATATGAACTTGATCGAACAAAACATAAATGTATTGTGTAACATTGAGTCCTGGGAGTGTCATCTGATGAAGATCGTCAAAGGTTAGTGATTAATTTAATCTATATTTCTGCTTTCGTGACACCTCTCTTTGGTTGGAAAATGGCTGAATGCTTTCTGTGACTAGTTGCTGACCTAACATAATGATGTGTTCTGCTTTCGACGAAAAGCCTTTTTGAAATCGGACACTGTGGTTGGATTAACGAGAAGTGTATCTTTAAAATGGTGTAAAATACTTCTATGGTTGAGGAATTTTAATTATGAGATTTCTGTTGTTTTGAATTTGGCGCCCTGCACTTTCACTGGCTGTTGGCGAGGTGGGACGCTAGCGTCCCGAACAATCCCAGAGAGGTTAAAGTGGATTGCAGTTTGAGTTTATTTGTATTTTTACAGGGACAGTGTACATTAATTACAGTTGTGTGTGTCTAATGGCAGGGTATTCCAGACATGGGAAGCTCTCACACTGAAAGCAGATTGACTAAAGGTGCTTTTCCTTAAGGGAACTATACAGTCATCTCTCATGGCAGACCTTGGGGATCTGCTGTCATAAGGTTTGGGTTTTCTGTTTAACAAAAGTACTGAGTGAAGGTGAAGCCTGGACATTTAGAATCTTGAATACAAGACATGCGTCAGTGTATTGCATAAGATTTTTCCAACTCAGGAGCTCATGCTTTCTGAGAATGTAACAGTGATGATGGCTATTGGGCTTCCTATCAAGCAATTTGAGAGACTGTTTGCAGACAGACTGAATGGGTTTTAATGTTGTAAAGCAAGCTTGGGCCAAACTAGTCAAGTAGTATGTTAAGTAGGGGAGTATCATAGATTTGAAGTACAGTTTGTTATTTTGGAAATTAGCTAGGTTGAATTTGGTTATTTGAGTTACCTTTTTCATTTGCTTTAAAAAGAGAGGTTGGACTCAAGTATGATGCCTTAGTACTTAAAATCTGATACCACCGGGAGCTCTTCCCCTGATACATAGACATATGTCTCAGGGGCATTAGTTGTTTTCTTTGTAGTGAGTTCTTGTGTAGCTTGTTGTTTACTAATTTGCATGCATTTATCACTGTATCATCTGCATACATTGGAACTTCAGACTCTGTACAGACAGAAGGAAGATCGTCAATGTACGAGCTGAAAAGTATTGATCTTTGGGGCATGCAAACACTGTAGCCATGAGTGGGGGGAAAAAGTTAGTTTTGACTCTTACGCTGATGAGACAGCACCTTTTTAAAGGTTTGAGATTTCTTAAACAACAGGATTCTTTCTCCCCAGGATAATTGTATCTAAGGGTAGAGCATGTTCAATTAAGTACATATAAACATTGAGGAAGTTTAACACGAATGATTTGAGGGAGTACAGTGGAATCATCATTATTATTTGGTTTTGTTTGTTTTTAACCTAGGGTTTGCAAATACCCACACACAACAAATAGTGTATATTTGTTAATATATATTTGTTAATATTTTTGAAATACTATGTTTGGATTGGTGTGTTCTATTTCCTTTGGGTTTAGTGAGATTTCCATTTTTCTTAGAGCCACTGTAATGCTCCGGGTGTCGTGGGTGTGGAGTCAAAAGCAGGAGACAGAGAGTTCAATGCAGTGTGTCTTTAATAGCACCAACGCACCACAGGGTGCTCACAATAGGTACGTTCCCAAACACAGGGAATCAAAATGTACAACGAAAAAATACACGACCAAGTACTAACATGTACCTCTACAACAGAGCCGAAGGTTACATTGAAATAATCCCGCACAACAACCAGGCGGACCGGCTGTCTGATAAAGACAAACTAATTAAACATAAACAGGTGCTACCACTAAACATACAAGGAGGGAGAGGAAAGACAATCAGTGGCAGCTAATAGGCCGGTGACGACGACCGCCGAGCGCCACCCGCCCGGGAAAGGGAACCACCCTCGGTCGGACTCGTGACAGTACCACCCTCCTGACGCGCGGCTCCTGCAGCGCGCCGACACTGGCCTCGAGGTCGCCCCGGAGGACGAGGTGCAGGGCGATCCGGATGGAGGCGATGGAAATCCCTCAGCATGGATGGATCCAAGATGTCCCCCACCGGTACCCAGCCCCTCTCCTCCGGACCGTACCCCTCCCAGTCCACGAGGTACTGCAGGCCCTTCACCCGGCGTCTTGAGTCCAGAATGGCTCGGATCGTGTACGCCAGGGACCCCTCGATGTCCAGAGGGGGGGGGGGGACCTCCGGCACCTCACTGTCCTGCAGGGGACCAGCTACCACCGGCCTGAGGAGAGACACATGAAACGAGGGGTTAATACGATAATAGGAAGGGAGTTGTAATCGATAACACACCTCGTTTATTCTCCTCAGGACTTTAAAGGGCCCTACACACTGCGGAACCAGCTTCCGGCAGGGCAAGCGGAGAGGTAGGTTTCGGGTCGAGAGCCAGACCCTGTCCCCCGGTACAAACACGGGGCCTCACTGCGGTGGCGGTCAGCACTCCTCTTCTGCCGTCCACTCGCTTGTCGTAGAGATTCCTGGACGGCCCTCCAGGTCTACTTGGAGCACTGTACCCATTCCTCCACCGCAGGAGCCTCGGTCTGGCTCGGATGCCATGGTGCCAGGACCGGCTGGTACCCCAACACACACTGAAAAGGGGACACGTTAGTAGAGGAGTGGCGTAGTGAGTTCTGAGCCATTTCAGCCCACGGAATGAATCGTGCCCACTCCCCTGGCCGATCCTGGCAATACGACTGCAGAAACCTACCCACCTCCTGGTTCACTCTCTCCACCTGCCTATTACTCTCGGGGTGATAACCGGAGGTCAGGCTGACAGAGACCCCCAAGCGTTCCATGAACGCTCTCCATACCCAAGACGTGAATTGGGGGCCCCGATCAGAAACGATGTCCTCCGGCACCCCGTAGTGCCGAAAGACATGGGTGAATAATCCCTCCGCAGTATGTAGGGCTGTAGGGATACCTGGCAACGGGAGGAGACGGCAGGACTTAGAGAACCGGTCCACAATCACTAGAACCGTGGTGTTCCCCTGAGACGGCAGAAGATCGGTCAGGAAATCTATGGACAGATGTGACCATGGCCGCTGTGGAACGGGGAGGGGTTGTAACTTCCCTCTAGGAAGGTGCCTAGGAGCCTTACTCTGAGCGCACACTGAACAGGAGGAGACATAACCCTTAACGTCCATAGCCAACGTAGGCCACCAATACCTCCCCTGAAGGCTCCCCACTGTCCTCGTCACCCCAGGGTGACCCGAGGAGGGTAGGACGTGAGCTCACCGAATCAGTTTGTCCCGAACACCAAGCGGCACGTACCTTCGCCCTGCTGGACACTGAGGAGGCGTGGGTTCAGCCCGTAACGCCCGCTCGATGTCCGAGTCCACCTCCCATACCACTGGTGCTACCAGCTTTGAGGCGGGAAGGATGGGAGTAGGTTCGGTGGACCCCTCCTCCGTGTTGTAGAGGCGGGACAGTGCATCAGCCTTTACGTTCTGGGAGCCCGGTCTATAAGACAAAGTAAACCGGAACCGGGTGAAGAATATGGCCCACCTTGCCTGACGTGGGTTAAGTCTCCTAGCTGCCCGAATGTACTCCAGATTCTGGTGGTCGGTCCAGATGAGAAAGGGGTGCTTAGCCCCCTCAAGCCAGTGTCTCCACACCTTCAGAGCTCTAACCACCGCTAGCAACTCCCGGTCCCCCACATCATAGTTACGTTCCGCTGGGCTGAGCTTCCTTGAGAAGAAAGCGCAGGGGCGGAGTTTTGGT
Organism: Oncorhynchus masou masou; assembly: GCF_036934945.1. Lineage (NCBI taxonomy): Eukaryota > Metazoa > Chordata > Actinopteri > Salmoniformes > Salmonidae > Oncorhynchus > Oncorhynchus masou. Next base: position 24,122,350 of record NC_088238.1, read on the forward strand.
GGCGTACCCGAGCGCTGTGATAGCACGGAACCCACCCCAGCCTCGGACGCGTCCACCTCCACTATGAATGCTAGAGAGGGGTTCGGATGCGCCAACACGGGCGCATCAGTGAACAGCGCCTTCAACTTGTTGAATGCTCCGTCCGCCTTTGCTGACCACTGCAACCGCACCGGGCCCCCCTTCAGCAGTGAGGTGATGGGAGCCGCTATCTGGCCAAAACCCCGGATAAACCTCCGGTAGTAGTTGGCAAAACCCATAAACCGCTGCACCTCCTTTACCGTGGTCGGAGTCGGCCAATTACGCACGGCCCTAATGCAGTCGCCCTCCATCACTACCCCCGAGGTGGAAATGCGATATCCCAGAAAAGAGACGGCTTGTTTAGAGAACACGCATTTCTCAGCCTTGACGTATAGGTCATGCTCCAGCAGTCTACCAAGCACCTTGCGCACCAGAGACACATGTGCGGTGTGAGTGGCCGAGTAGATGAGAATGTCATCGATGGAAACAACCACTCCCTGCCCGCAGGTCCCTGAGAATCTCGTCTACAAAGGATTGGAAAACGGCTGGAGCATTCTTTAACCCATACGGCATGATGAGTTACTCATAGTGGCCTGATGTGGTACTAAATGCGGTTTTCCACTCGTCTCCCTTCCGAATACGCACCATACTATACGCGCTCCTGAGATCCAGTTTTGTGAAGAACTGCGCTCCGTGGAACAATTCCACCGCCGTAGCGATGAGAGGTAGCGGGTAACTATACCCCACTGTGATGGCGTTTAGACCTCTATAATCGATACACGGACGCAAGCCTCCCTCCTTTTTCCTCACAAAAAAGAAACTCGAGGAGACGGGTGAAATGGAGGGCCGAATGTACCCCTGTCCCAGCGACTCCGTGACATATGTCTCCATTGCCAACGTCTCCTCCTGGGACAGCGGGTACACGTGACTCTTGGGAAGCGCAGCGTCTACCTGGAGATCTATCCTACAATCCCTTCCCGGTCGATAAGGTGGTAATTTAGTCGCTTTCACTTTACTGAAAGCGATTGCCAAATCGGCATACTCGGGGGGAATGCACACCGTGGAACCCTGGTCTGGACTCTCCACCGACGTGGCACCGATGGAAACTCCCAAACACCTTCCAGAACACTCCTCTGACCACCCCTGGAGAACCCCCTGTCTCCACGAAATTTTAGGATTGTGCCGGGCCAGCCAGGGAGTCCCCAGCACCACTGGAAACGCAGGCGAATCAATAATAAAGAAGCTAATACGCTCCCTATGATTCCCCTGCGTCACCATGTCCAGTGGGACCGTGGTCTCCCTGACCATCCCTGACCCTAATGGCCGGCTATCTAGGGAGTGCACGGGGAAAGGAGAATCTATCGGCACCAGCGGAACCCCTAACTTAAGGGCGAGTCCGCGATCCATAAAGTTCCCAGCTGCGCCTGAATCGACTAGCGCCCTATGCTGGGAAGAGGGAAAAAAGTGAAGGAAAAAAGTTAAGAAAAACATGTGGCCAACAAGGGGTTCTGGGTGAGTTTGATGCTGACTCACCTGGGGTGACCGAGAAGCGTTCCGCCTGCCATCTCTACTCCCAGACAGACCCCCCCAGCACCGATCAGACGTGTGTCCTCTCCGACCACAGCTGGTGCAGAGGGAGCCTCCTCCTCCGGTACCCCTCGGCGCAGCCCCTCCCAACTCCATCGGAATGGGAGCGGAGGGGCTCGGTGGTGGAACGCACAGGACCCTCTCTGAACGCCCGCGAGCAGCCAGCAGATTATCCAGTCGAATGGACATGTCAATCAGCTGATCCAGTGACAGAGTGGTGTCCCGACACGCTAACTCCCGGCGGACGTCCTCTCGGAGACTACACCGGTAGTGGTCGATAAGGGCCCTGTCGTTCCACCCTGATCCTGCTGCCAAGGTCCGGAACTCCAGCGCGTAATCCTGGGCGCTCCTCCTCTCCTGCCTGAGATGAAATAGTCGTTCTCCCACCGCTCGGCCGTCTAGAGGGTGATCGAACACGGCACGGAAGCGGCGGGAAAACTCTGGGTAGTGCTCCCGCGCTGAGTCTGGGCCATTCCAGACTGCGTTCACCCACTCCAGAGCACGACCCGTGAGGCAGGAGATGAGGACACTCACCCTCTCTGCTCCTGAGGGAGTGGGTCTGATGGTGGCCAGGTATAGCTCCAGCTGAAGCAGAAACCCCTGGCAACCCGCCGCCGCTCCATCATAAGCCCTCGGTAGCGTCAGACGGAGGGTGTTGGAGTCGGGAGATGGGGAGTCCGGAACAGTGGGTGCCGAAGGTGGAGAGAGGAGACCACTCCTCTCCCATCGGTCCATTCTCTCCATCACTTGATCCATCGCGGATCCGATCCGATGGAGAACGGTGGTGTGGTGGAGAACCCGTTCCTCCATCGATGGGAGAAGGTTGGCTGCTGCTCCTGCTGACTCCATTCAATTTTTAGGTGCGGGATTCTGTAATGCTCCGGGTGTCGTGGGTGTGGAGTCAAAAGCAGGAGACAGAGAGTTCAATGCTGTGCGTCTTTAATAGCACCAACGCACCACAGGGTGCTCACAATAGGTACGTTCCCAAACACAGGGAATCAAAATGTACAACAAAAAAATACACGACCAAGTACTAACACGTACCTCTACAACAGAGCCGAAGGTTACATTGAAATAATCCCGCACAACAACCAGGCGGGCCGGCTGTCTAATAAAGACAAACTAATTAAACATAAACAGGTGCTACCACTAAACATACAAGGAGGGGGAGGAAAGACAATCAGTGGCAGCTAATAGGCCGATGACGACGACCGCCGAGCGCCACCCGCCTGGGAAAGGGAACCACCCTCGGTCGGACTCGTGACAGCCACGATATCTTAAAGGGACACGCACACACATGGAATTTTATATGTTTTATTTTCTGAGTTTTAATAAAACACGTGATTTCTTTTGATAAAGGACTGTTCTGGGAACCTGGGATACAACATGTAGAAAATGTTTGATGGTTTTTCTTTAATTTGTCTAATATAGTAAGAAACACTTCTTTGAAGGGTTAGTGTGACCTATGACCTCTGTCATGACTTTCCTTTGTGGTTTGATCAACCTCATTGGAAATCCATTTGAATAATTAATTTAAGGTCATTTGTAATACTGATTTTAAAGTCATTTGTGTAATTGATAATTATGATGGAGTTTAAAGTTCTTAGACATATTTGTAATTTGAACCAATGAGAAGATGGAAAGGGCATAGCCTTTGACTAAGGGTAGGCTTCTTAAGTTTATCTTCCTATGACCATAAGGGTACAATCATTTTTCTTTGTGGAGTGTTTCAGAGTAGTGATTTCGATCTGATTATGTTATTTGAAATTTTATTTTTATCTTTTGACCCGTAGTAGTATTTTTATAAATTACCTAGCTAAGTTTTATTTTCCCTTAGGTAGTTAGCTGTTGTTATATATAGATGATATATTTGTGTGAAATCTAATGTAACATTTAATTTTCGTGTGAAATTTAACACAAGGAGGTGGTAAAATTGACATGATAATATTATCATATATTTTTTTATTGAATAAGGTTATAAAGTTATTAAGAATAAGTTTTAATTATGGTAGACTTATATTAAGTATTTAGGACATATCTTAAGCCTGAAGGAGTAAGAATAAATGGGGAAAAGATTTTGGTCGTTCAGCTTCCGGACATCAGACAGTGGAAAGACTGTCTGATCCATTGGTAATAAAACATGAGATGTCGGGAGGGCAGGCATGCATTCCAGTCCTTAACTCCAGGTTATGTCCAGTTAATCTGTTGAGAAGAGATACAATGACTCTGTAGAATGTGGCCGTCACCCCCACAGAAAGCCAGAGGCCATTAAAGAGATTATTCCCACTTTGACCACTTGGTAGAGGTGGTGTAATTAGAGAAAGAGATGCACAGTGCAATTCTCCAAGGTTTTGGCAAAGAAAGCAGCCCCAGTTGAGAATTCTGCCACAGAGGTATGGTAAATACATCTGGGAAACCTATTACACATGCTCAGTTGTATAGAGCCATGTGTCAACAGGGAGGAAGGATGGTAGAGCAGGGGGTAGAGCAGGTTAGGAAACACTGCAGGTTAGGAAAGACTTTGTGGCCTATGGGATAACAAACTACTTAAAAAATATATAATAGATAAATATAGCAAATGGGGAGAAGCGTTCCCAACTTACTTGGTGGACACGATTAGGGTAGCTAAAATATTAAGTCCAGATATTATCCCTAGAGTTGGTTTACTAGGATCTATCTCTTTAAATAATGGATTATATTTTAGCTAATCAGGTAGACCATATAGAATGCCAGAGTTATGGAGACCAGAACAAGTAGGCATAGAAGTTGAAGATATACTAGCAGAACACATGAGAAGACTGTTTGTTAGCCATACCCGTATGTCCAAGATTTTGTGTCCAACAGGTGCATTACAGGAGAAGGTGATTCACTCAATCCAACCAGGAGACTGGGTGTGGATCCAGTCCCTGAGGGAAAAAGACTGGAAGCAGCCCCGTTGGGAAGGCCCATACCAGGTTCTGTTAACCACCGCCTTTGACATTAGAATAGCTGAGAGAGTCACTTGGGTCTACGTTACCCACTGCAAAGAGGTAGGAACACATACAAGCACTGCTGATCACACACAGAGGTAGGAGAAGAACTGACTGCCAACAGGGTCCGGGGGTTGCCTCCTTAACCTCTTGAATCTATAGGGGCGCTATTTCATTGTTGGATAAAAAAACATGCCCATTTTAAGCGCAATATTTTGTCACAAAAAGATGCTCGACTATGCATATAATTGACAGCTTTGGAAAGAAAACACTCTGACGTTTCCAAAACTGCAAAGATATTATCTGTGAGTGCCCCAGAACTGATGCTACAGGCGAAACCAAGATGAAACTTCAAACAGGAAATGAGCAGGATTTTTGAGGCTCTGTTTTTCATTGTCTCCTTATATGGCTGTGAATGCGCAAGGAATGAGCCTGCCCGATCTATCGTTTCCCCAAGGTGTCTGCAGCATTGTGACGTATTTGTAGGCATATCATTGGAAGATTGACCATAAGAGACCACATTTACCAGGTGTCCGCCCGGTGTCCTGCGCCGAAATTTGTGCGCAAACCTCAGCTGCAAGTATTTTTCCATGGGATTCAGAGAAGAAAGCAGGCTTCCACGAACGATATATCAATGAAGAGATATGTGAAAAACACCTTGAGGATTGATTCTAAACAGCGTTTGCCGTGTTTCAGTCGATATTATGGAGTTAATTTGGAAAAAAGTTCGCCGTTTTGATGACTGCATTTTCTTTTTGTTTTGGTACCCAAACGTGATGTACAAAACGGAGCGATTTCTCCTACACAAAGAATCTTTCAGGAAAAACTGAACATTTGCTATGTAACTGAGTCTCCTCATTGAAAACATCCAAAGTTCTTCAAAGGTAAATGATTTTATTTGAATCCTTTTCTGGTTTTTGTGCAAATGTTGCCCGCTAAATGCTACGCTAAATGCTATGCTAGCTGTCAATACTCTTACACAAATGCTTGTTTTGCTATGGTTCAAAAGCATATTTAGAAAATCTGAGATGACAGTGTTGTTAAGAAAAGGCTAAGCTTGAGAGATAGCATATTTATTTCATTTCATTTGCGATTTTCATAAATAGTTAACGTTAGGTTATGCTAATGAGCTTGAGGCTATAACTGGATACAGGTTTTTTTCATAGCCAAACGTGAACAAAACGGAGCGATTTGTCCTACACAAATAATATTTTTTGAAAAACTGAACATTTGTTATCTAACTGAGAGTCTCCTCATTGAAAACATCTGAAGTTCTTCAAAGGTAAATTATTTTATTTGAATGATTTTCTTGTTTTTGTGAAAATGTTGCTGGCTGAATTCTAGGCTTATAGCTATGCTAGCTATCAACACTATTACACAAATGCTTGTTTAGCTATGGTTGAAAAGCATATTTTGAAAATCTGAGATGACAGTGTTGTTAACAAAAGTGTAAGCTTGAGATCAAATATATTTATTTCATTTCATTTGCGATTTTCATGAATAGTTAACGTTGCGTTATGCTAATGAGCTTGAGGCTATAAATAGGATCCCGGATCCGGGATTGCTCGACGCAAGAAGTTAACGAAGATTCCCTATCCCGACCATTCATCACTGTGTGTGCTCCTAGAAGTGTGAGTATGGGGTGGTACCTAGCAGACCAACTAAGGGCAGGAGAGGGTTGGTGGGTTTTTGGAAAATTAGGGACTCTGAGCTGCATCATAGTTTTGGTCATCTTTCGGATTCATCCAGATCCACCATCTTCCGATACTAATTATGTGACGCTGTTGTCATTGATAAGAAGTAAACAAAAGACAAACAATATAAAATACTGACCATCAAGAATGAGTGATTTACAGAATAAGGAGTCAAAGAACGTCAAGATGTCGGATCTAAGCTAAACATTAACTTCTTTGGGACTGGGGGTATTGAGTAGCTTGGATAAAAAGGTGCCCAGAGTAAACTGCCTGCTACTCAGGTTCAGTTGCTAATATATACATATTATTAGTAGATTTGGATAGAAAACACTCATAAGTTTCTAAAACTGTTTGAATGATGTCTGTGAGTATAACAGAACTCATATGGCAGGCAAATACCTGAGAAACAATTCAACCAGGAAGTGGGAAATCTGAGGTTTGTAGTTTTTCAACTCATGCCCTATTGAAGATACAGTGGGATATTGGTCATGTTGCACTTCCTAAGGCTTCCACTAGATGTCAACAGTCTTTAGAACCTTGTTTGAAGCTTCTACTGTGAAGGAGGGGGGAATGAGGACTCTTAGAGTCAGTGGTCTGGCAGAGTGCCACGAGCTCGTGATGCTCGTTCACGTGAGGGCGAGCTCTGTTCCATTGCATTTCTGAAGACAAAGTAATTCTCCGGTTGGAACGTTATTGAAGATTTATGATAAAACGATCCTAAAGATTGATTCTATACTTCGTTTGACATGTTTCTACAAACTGTAATATAACTGTTCATCTGAACTTTTCCATGGACTTGCCGGTGCGTCGAGATTTTGGATTGTGTACTAAACGTGCGAACGTGGAATGTTTTGGAACTACTGAACGTAACGCACCAATGTAAACTCAGATAGTTCATATTTATATAAAACAATCAAACAAAACATACATGAATTATCAAACAAAACATACATGTATTATGTAACATGAAGTCCTATGAGTGTCATCTGATGAAGATCATCAAAGGTTAGTGATTATTTTTTCTCTATTTGTGCTTTTTGCGACTCCACTCTTGGGCTGGAAAAATTTGGATTTTTTTTCCTCATTTTGTCTGTCATAGTTGAAGTGTACCTATGATGAAAATTACAGGCCTCTCTCATCTTATTAAGTGGGAGAACTTGCACAATTGGTGGCTGACTAAATACTTTTTTGCCCCACTGTATGTGTGTTTTTGTCTCATCTAGGGTGTTTGTACTGTCAAATTGTTTTTTGTAGATTTATGGGGTTGTTTCCATCTTGGTGTTTATGTAAGTCTATGGTTGCCTAGATTGGTTCTCAATTAGAGGCAGGTGTTTTTGTTGGCTCTGATTGGGAACCATATTTAGGCAGCCATATTCTTTGAGTATTTTGTGGGTGATTGTTTCCTGTGTCAGTGTTTGTGCCACACGGGACTATTTCACTTTGTTATTTTGTATTTGTGTCATGTTCAGTCTTTTCTATTAAAACATGGACACTTACCACGCTGCGTATTGGTCCGATCCTTGCTACACCTCTTCAGACGAAGAGTAGGAAATCTGTTACAATCCCAGAGAGGTAAAATAATTTCCTCTAAAACAAATAACTTCACAGGGATTTAGTTGGCCAGATTGAAGTACTCGATCAACCCACATCGGTTCACTTTAACTCCTGATGAGCACTAGTATTATAGATACAAGAAGGGCACCAAGAACGTAGGTGATTTTAATGGCTGTAAGGCAATTATTAATGTGACTGACTTAGGTTTGGAAGTACAGGAGAAAATTCTTAACCGCACAGCACCTATAACTGATGTATGGTGGGCTTGTACCAGCAAAGGACGCATACGACAGACACTAACAAAAGGGTGGTTAGGAACGTGCGCCCCGGTGTTATTGGTCCAACCAGCTTGAGTTTGTCACGGTTCATGAATCCACTGCCTCCCTCTCTCTCTCTCTCTCTCTCTCTCGTGTTTGTGTGGGCGTGGTTCCCAATCTCGGCCTGATTGTCTGCGCCAGCTGGAACCACTTATCTTCCCTTTATATGTTCTGTAACCAGTGTTTCTTGTTGTCAGATCGTTGTTTCTTCCCTGAGGTTGTGTCATGTGTCTGTGCTCTTCTCTCGCCGCCCTTGTGTGGATTATCTGCTGTGCTCCTTCCTACCCATCCGGACACACTCCCCTGGATTTCTCAGCACGCTATCATCGGAAGATGCGCCCGAGTCCCTGGGTCGGATTCCGTCTGAGTACAGTCTGTCTGTCCTGTTGCTGCTGTAAACTGTATTCATTAAACCATCGTTGCTTGCATCTTGCATCCGCCTCTGTATTGTCACAGAACGATCTGACCCGACCATGGATGCAGCGAGTTCAACGAGTCTGACCGAATTCATTTCCCGCAGTATCACGAGAATGGATCAACAAGAGGAGAACATCTCCAGCACAGGTCGGGCAGTACAAGCCCTTGCGACGCAGGTATCCCAGCTGACCCAACAATTGCAACATCTGAGGGGTTCCGCTGCGCCACCTACACCGGCAGTTCAACCCGCCCCGCCAGAGCCGGATTCCCAGCTAGAGCCACGGCTACCGACACCAGAGGGTTATTCAGGTGATCCTGACTATTGCAGAGCTTTTCTTACGAGATGTTCCATGCATTTCTCGTTGCAGCCACGGACCTTCAACCGTGAACAGTCTAAGGTAGCATTCGTACTCACACTGCTATCAGGCAAAGCGGCTCTTTGGGGAACGGCGGTGTGGGCGAACCAGGACCCATGCTGCACCTCTTTCCAGACACTCTCCGAGGAGATGAGAAGGGTCTTCGATCGGGCCGTGGCGGGTAGGGAGGCGGCCAGACTACTCGCTGACCTTCGCCAAGGAGACCGTTCAGTATCGGAATACTCCATCCAATTCCGCACTCTGGCCGCAGAGTGTCAGTGGAACGAGGAGGCGCAGTGGGACATGTTCCTGCATGGGCTGGAGGACCGGATCCAGGAGGAGATTTATGTTCTGGACCTTCCCAGGAGTTTAAATGGACTAGTGGAACTAGCCTTGAGGGTCGACGCTCGTCTGAGTCGTATTGGCCGCCGAGCATGCCCTAACAGACCGTATAACGACACGGAGGGCTGGCATGCCAGCGGCGGGAAAACGGCCAGTTCAGCCTCCGCTCACGAACCCATGCAGCTGGGGAGAGCTCGCCTCTCCCGGGAAGAGAGGGAGAGGCGGAGATCCCAAGGACTCTGTCTCTACTGTGGTAGAGCGGGCCACTTTATCCACTCCTGCCCGGTAAAAGATCAGGCCCGGTAGTAAGCATGAGGCTACTATCGGGTGGTGTCACCACAGAGAAGACCTCATCATCTACTCTCCTCCCGGTAAGACTAAGATGGGCCACCCACACGCACGACACCCAAGCCTTACTGGACTCAGGAGCAGAGGGTAATTTCATGGACTTCAAGCTCGCTCACAAACTCCAGATTCCTATCACCTCACTCACGTACAAGATATCCGTCAACGCTCTCAGTGGTCAAGAACTCCCCAACATTTCTCACACCACTGAACCTATCACACTCATCACTTCTGGCAATCACACTGAGACACTATCATTCCTACTCATGGACTCACCCCTTGCACCATTAGTTCTCGGCCACCCTTGGCTCACCCAACACAACCCCAGAGTTGACTGGGGTCATAACTCTATATCCATGTGGAGTAACAAGTGTCTTGAGTCCTGTTTAGTGTCTGCTTGTTCGTCTGTGTCTGATTCTGTGTTTCTAGAGGAGGCAGTGGATTTGTCTAACGTGCCTGTTGAATACCTCGACCTGAAGGAGGTGTTCAGTAAGTCCCGTGCTGCTTCTCTTCCTCCGCATCGTCCCTATGACTGTGCAATAGAATTATTGCCAGGTGAGTCTCCGCCTAAAGGCAAGTTATATTCACTCTCTGTTCCTGAGAGGGAGGCTATGGAGATACATCTCTGATTCTCTGGCATCTGGATTCATTCGTCCTTCCTCTTCTCCAGCGGGGGCGGGGTTCTTCTTTGTGGGGAAGAAGGACGGATCTCTGCATCCTTGCATTGATTACTGTGGGTTGAATAACATCACAGTGAAGAATACCTATCCCTTACCGTTGATGTCCTCAGCCTTTGAAAGGTTACAGGGAGCAGGCACTTTGAATATTTGGTCATGCCTTTTGGGCTATCCAACTCCCCAGCGGTTTTCCAGGCACTCGTCAATGACGTGCTGAGAGATATGATTGATCAGTTCATATATGTTTACCTGGATGACATACTGATTTTTTCTTCTTCTCTCCAGGAACACGTTCAGCACGTCAGACGAGTGCTTCAGAGGTTGTTGGAGAATGGACTTTTTGTCAAGGCGGAGAAATGCATTTTTCATGCACAATCCGTTCCATTCCTAGGTTACATCGTCTCGACTGAAGGTATTCGCATGGATCCTGACAAGGTTAAGGCTGTGGTGGATTGGCCAAGCCCAGATTCCCGTAAGGCCCTACAGAGGTTTCTGGGATTCGCCAATTTCTACCGGCGTTTCGTTCGCAACTTTAGCCAGATAGTCGCTCCTCTTACCGCCTTAACCTCCCCCAGAGTGACGTTCAGGTGGTCCGATACAGCCGAGGCTGCATTCGCCAAACTCAAGAGCCGCTTTGTTTCGGCTCCCATCCTCATAGCTCCCGATCCCTCGCGTCAGTTCGTGGTGGAGGTGGACGCTTCAGAGGTGGGGGTAGGTGCGGTACTTTCCCAACGTTCCTCTTCTGACGACAAGATGCACCCTTGCGCGTTCCTTTCCCATCGGTTATCACCTGCGTAACGCAACTACGACATTGGCAATAGAGAGTTGTTGGCAGTGAAGTTAGCACTGGAGGAGTGGCGCCATTGGTTAGAGGGTTCGGGGGTACCTTTTATAGTTTGGACCGATCACAAAAATTTGGAATATATCAGAACCGCCAAGCGACTCAACTCCAGGCAGGCGCGGTGGGCACTCTTTTTCGGACGTTTTGACTTCTCTCTCTCGTATCGCCCAGGTTCCAAGAATGTCAAACCCGATTCCCTTTCTCGCATTTTTGACCATTCCGAACGCCCATCCACTCCCGAGTGCATCCTACCCGGGACCCTAGTGGTCTCCACACTCACATGGGAGGTTGAATCGAGGGTCAAAACGGCCTTAGAAGGGGTAACGCCTCCGCCCGGTTGCCCGCCTAATCGGTTGTTTGTGCCGGAGGGGTGTCGGTCCGATGTTATTCGGTGGGGGCACTGCTCCAACGTAGCGTGTCATCCAGGAGTCAGCCGCACTAGCTTTTTGGTTAAGCAACGCTTTTGGTGGCCACTGATGGCTCGTGACATTCACAGTTTTGTCTTGGCTTGCTCGGTTTGTGCCACTGGGAAGACTTCTAATTGACCCCCAGATGGGTTACTCCAACCGCTGTCGGTCCCTTCGAGACCCTGGTCCCACATCGCGCTAGATTTTGTTACCGCCCTCCCGCCCTCCCAGGGCAAGACGGTTGTTTTGACCGTGGTGGACCGGTTCTCGAAGGCGGCTCATTTTATTCCCTTGCCTAAATTACCATCTGCCAAGGAGACAGCGGTAACTGTCGTGGATCACGTCTTTCGCTTACATGGCCTGCCGATGGACATAGTTTCTGACAGGGGGCCCCAATTTGTGTCCAAGTTTTGGCAAGAGTTTTGTAGGTTACTGGGAGCGAGTGTCAGCCTGTCTTCAGGGTTTCATCCCCAGAGCAACGGTCAAACGGAGAGGGCCAACCAAGATTTGGAGAGAGTGTTGCGATGTTTGGTTTCTAAGAATCCCTCTTCCTGGAGCCAACAACTCTCTATGGTTGAGTACGCTCACAATTCGTTGCCAGTGGCAGCCACGGGTCTCTCTCCGTTTAAGTGTAGTTTAGGTTACCAGCCACCTATCTTTCCCAGTACGGAGTCCGAGGTCACTGTTCCCTCCGCTCACGCTTTCATCCAGAGGTGCCGTCACGCATGGAGCAGAGCCCGTGAGACTCTTCTCCGGGTGGGGGCGCGCACCAAGGCTAAGGCCGATCGCCACCAGTCGAAGCCTCCGGTATACGTCGTTGGCCAAAGAGTGTGGCTTTCTACTAAGAACATTCCACTCCGATCCGTTTCGAACAAGCTTGCCCCCAAATTTATCGGCCCGTTCAAAGTCACCAGGATCATTAGTCCGGTGGCGGTCCGGCTTAAGCTTCCTCCGGCGTATAGGAGAATTCATCCTACCTTTCATGTGTCTAAAATAAAACCTGTGTTTCAGGCACCCATTAACCCGCCGGTCCCGGTTCCCCCGCCGCCACGACTTGTTGAGGGGGAACCCACCTTTTCTGTCAATCGTATTTTGGACTCTAGAAGGAGGGGACGCGGATTCCAGTACCTGGTGGACTGGGAGGGTTACGGCCCGGAGGAGAGAAGTTGGGTGCCTGCTAGGGACATTCTGGATCACTCCCTTATCGATGATTTCAATCGACAGGTAAATTCGCCTGGGAACGCCAAGAGGCGTTCCTAGGGGGGGGGTATTGTCACGGTTCATGAATCCACTGCCTCCCTCTCTCTTTCTCTCTCTCTCTCTCTCTCTCGTGTTTGTGTGGGCGTGGTTCCCAATCTCGGCCTGATTGTCTGCGCCAGCTGGAACCACTTATCTTCCCTTTATATGTTCTGTAACCAGTGTTTCTTGTTGTCAGATCGTTGTTTCTTCCCTGAGGTTGTGTCATGTGTCCGTGCTCTTCTCTCGCCGCCCTTGTGTGGATTATCTGCTGTGCTCCTTCCTACCCATCCGGACACACTCCCTTGGATTTCACAGCACGCTATCATCGGAAGATGCGCCCGAGTCCCTGGGTCGGATTCCGTCTGAGTACAGTCTGTCTGTCCTGTTGCTGCTGTAAACTGTATTCATTAAACCATCGTTGCTTGCATCTTGCATCCGCCTCTGTATTGTCACAGAGTTAGTCATCAGAGTTATAGGAGGCTAAAGTAGGCACAGGAGGAGTTTTGACCAGGATGGGAGTAGCCTTGTTTAGATGGATACTATTGGCATCCCCAGGGAAGTTCCAGATGAATACATAGCTACGTTCTTTTCGTGATTGTCAATAATAAAAAATGTGGATTGGATTAATTACATATATTATAATCAACAGAGATTCATGAATGAAACCGGGGATGCAGTAAAGGGGTTCTCTGACCAATTATCCGCCACCTCCCTCATGACCTGGTAAAATATACTGACTCTCGATATGTTATTGTCAGAAAAGGGTTGGAGGGTTGGATGATGTAGAATGATAGGGGTTCATTGCTGTACGTTTATTTTTAATAACACAGCTCCAGATGGATCAGTGACCAAGGCCCTGGCCGGTTTAACCACATTAGCTCATGAGTTAGCAGAGAACTCTGGGGTGGATACCTCCCTGACTGGGTGGTTCGATAGAATGTTTGGGAAATGGAAAAATGTTGTAATTACCATATTGTTGGCTGCTTTCACCTGCATGAGTGTGTTGGTGTTGTGTGGATGCTGTTTGATCCCATGTGTGAGAGGTTTAATCACCAGGACTCTAGAGAGACCGATGACGCAACAAATGTGATTCCATATGGCGGTTGACGTATCAGTGTGTAATATTTAGTCAAAGGGTGGATTGATAAGGGAATTTATATGTTTAAGGTAATGACTAAAGAATTCCACCCTGAAACATAATTATTAGATTGTGTAAATGTATAATGAATAATTAGACACACGGAACTATTATTAATTATTAGATTATGTAACATGTCTAATGAATAATTTGAGTGATAAACTTAATCTGGGATATGTGGGACGGTAGCGTCCCACTTGGCCAAAAGCCAGAGAAAATCCAGAGCGCCAAATTCAAATAAATTCCTAAAAAAATCTAACTTTCATGAAATCACACATGTAAGATACCAAATTAAAGCTACATGTGTTGTGAATCCAGCCAACATGTCAGCTTTCAAAAAGTCTTTTTTGGCGAAAGCAAACAATGTTATTATCTGAGGACAGCACCTCCATAAACAAAAGAGAGAAAACATTTCAACCCTGCAGCCGCTACACAAAATAAAAATATAAATCATGCCTTACCTTTGATGAGCTTCTTCTGTTGGCACTCAAATAAACATCACAAATGGTCCTTTTGTTCGATTAATTCCATCCATATATATCCAAAATGTCAATTTATTTGGCGCATTTGATCCGGAAAAACACTGGTTCCAACATGCGCAACGTGACGACAAAATATCTCAAACGTTAACTGTAAACTTTGCCAAAACATTTCAAACTACTTTTGTAATGCAACAGGTAAATAATCAATAAAATTGAAGACGGGATGATCTGTGTTCAATACAGGAAGAAAACAAACTCAAGCATGCTTTCTGGTCATGCGCCTCTATCAAACAGTACACATGAAGTGACCCTCGTTCAAGATGGCCGTACTTCTTCATTACACATAGGAATAACCTCAACCAATTTCTAAAGACTGGTGACATCCAGTGGAAGCGGTAGGAACTGCAAGCAAGTCCCTTAGAAATCTGGATTCCCAATGAAAACCCATTGAAAAGAGGGTGACCTCAACAAACAAAAAAATCTGAATGGTTTATCGTCTGGGTTTCGCCTGCTACATAAGTTCTGTTATACTCACAGACATGATTCAAACAGTTTTAGACACTTCCGAGTGTTTTCTATCCGAATCTACGAATAATATGCATATCTTATCTTCTGGGGATGAGTAGCAGGCAGTTGAATTTGGGCATGCTTTTCATCCAAAATTCCAAATGCTGCCCCCTATCCTAGAGAAGTTAAGTCCAATAAGGTTTGGTCGAGACAAGTAAGGGAGAGAAATGTGTGTGTGTGAATAAGAAAATACAGAGGATAATTAAACTATACATGACCTGACCTGGTTGGAACTCTAAAAAACTTACGACAGGAAAGGGAGTCCTGTCGAGGTCCCTCTAATCTCGGGAGGATGGAACTGCCAGCCTGGTAGTGATAAACAAGGAATGAGGACTGTGAAGAAAGATACATCCCACCTACTGTTTGTGTGTTTGTAAGTAGGTAGGGGGGGTGAAAGTTATAAATTGGCATTTTTTGACTTTAGAACGTTCTTGTGAATGAAGAACCAACCTTTTGCATAAGCTGAGTCTTTGCTAAATTATTATTAAACCCAGGGTCTTACAAATCTCGGGGATTGGTCAAAGCTTGAATAATTGTTTAGTTATCATCATTGGGATTGAAAATTCTTGTGACAGTCTGAGTCAGAATATGAACTACACCTAATGGCAATGTTCCCTCAAAAGACTTTGGGCATCGAGCAAATTTCAGGTCTGCTGAACGCAAACTTGAAAATTGTGAAAATTCTGTGCAACTTCTGGCGTATGTTTACTGAGAACACTGAGGTTGTAGTCACTTTAAGTTACAGTTTTAACAGTGGTCAAGTAGACTACTGTGGCTATTTTATCATAATGTAGGCCTACCAGAGTGGCATACCATTAAAAACAGTGGAGAAAATGCATCCCATAACATTTTAACATGGAAATAGCTGTTCTATCATTAAGCCAACAGTAGCAGCCAATGTGTGGTGTTCAATGTAGGCCTACATTCCATGAGACGTTTGGAAAAAAACATACAGGGCTTGACATTAACCTGTTTGTCCATTTGTCCTTCAGACAATGAGGTGATTGAAAATGTGTTTGATGCAAGAAACCACTTTACAAAATAAAATGCATATTTATTCCCATATCATTATTATAGAGAATCAGACAAATTATGCTACCCTCTACCTATTGGCTACTTAGCTTATTCAAGCCTGTCTCAAAATATAACACTGCCCCTTTAAGATAGAAAAAAGCGCTTTACCTGATTCACTTTTCAAAGATAGCTAGAAATGAATAGGTTTTGTGCTTTTGTAGGAAGCAACCACGTCCCCATTGATGACTAGAAATTAGCTTTAACTGGGCTAATAACTAAATTACTAGCAAACATGGCTACATGTTTTGATCTCAAAACAAGCATATCTAGACCACTCATGATGGGAACACAATCCAGTTCAAAGTGAACAGCACAGATCCATAAATGGCAATGGTCTATTTGCATAAGAAATATCAGCTGCTCTGCTCTGAAAATGTATTGAAAATGCATTGAAGTTCAATCTCTTGCTTCTTTGCGCAGGCTGATATTTCTTCAGTGCACAGTTTAGAGGGAACATTGCCCACCAGTCCCACACTGGTTGGCCCAAGTCACAAAAGTTGAAAGTTATTCCCCCAAGGAAAGTCCCTAATCCCTACCCTTCAACAGGGTGACTGTTGCACAAGGTCAATAATATGCACAACGTCATTCACTATAACAGTGAGTCAGCTTTCATGTAGTATGACACTGTTAGCATTTCCCATGTGCCCGTAGTGAAATGGGACATTGAGCATGAGGATACTACAAGAAAGGAATGCTGTCGACAGATGACAGACCAGCACATCAACTTTCACATGAAACCCTCAGGCCTTGTTGTTTACAATGCCCTACCCTTCCTAGCCGATTCACCTGATGGGATTTCCTGGACGACTGCCAGAAATACAATGACTTGCCTCCAATGGACATACAGTACCAGTCAAAATTGTGGACACACCTACTCATTCAAGGGTTTTCTTTATTTGTACTATTTTCTACATTGTAGCATAATAGTGAAGACATCAAAACTATAAAATAACACATATGGAATCATGTAGTAACTAAAAAAGTGTTAATCAAAATATATTTTATATTTGAGATTCTTCAAAGTAGCCACTCTTTGCCTTGATGACAGCTTTGCACCCTCTTGGCATTCTCTCCACAAGCTTCTTGAGGAATGCTTTTCCATCAGTGTTAAAGGAGTTCCCACATATGCTGAGCACTTGTTGGCTGCTTTTCCTTCACTCTACTGTCCAACTCATCCCAAACCATCTCAATTGGGTTGAGGGCTGATGCAGCACTCCATCACTCTCTTTGGTCAAATAGCCCTTACACAGCCTGGAGGTGTATTTTGGGTCATTGTCCTGCTGAAAAAACAGTAGTCCCACTAAGCGCAAACCAGATGGGATGGCGTATCAGAACCCAAGCTTTTTGTTGAACATCACCTGATTCCAGATTTCCAGAAAAGGAAGTTGCAAATGTTATTGAATGAACAGGAGGATGGAGCAGCAGCAATCTGTTCCTGCAATAGACATCTGTTCGGCAAGATCACCTGCTGCACAAACTAGGACTGCATGGTGAAGTGATTCCATTACAGATGTGTAGGAATCAAAAGGAAAACAGGACAATGGTTGTGCAATGCGTGTAGGAAGTAAGCTAAACAAGAAGCGGCACTGTTGATTCTACACAAGGTGTTTTATTGGACTATAGACTGGGGTAAGTCTAGCTCCCCCAGTCATCATCAACTATGCACACAGTGTAATGTTAATTTGGAGCTTAATTAGTCATATTCAGGCATGGATTTATGTTTTTACAATGAAATAGAAAATACTAGATAGAAATACAGCACTACATTAGATCTGTGTTCTTAAATGGTCTGATATTTATCTAAATCTAAATTGTTGTCTTATCATTTTAATTTGAACAGATTGTACCATAATGTTCGATTACTATAATAGAATTCAGTTTTCAAAACATTGGAAAGGTGTTGGGAATAGGTTGTATAAATTAGGGACAGGAAAGCTTGGGAATTGTTTGTATAGATAATCCATAGACTTATCTAAAGGCAGTTTTTCAATGTGCAATTATTAATATGTTTCCATATCTATAAAAAATATCCATGTCTATTATAATATGCTTACTGGACAGAGGGTTATATTGCACACACTGTGATGACATATGCGATTTAAAGATTAGTGCAAGGATCATGATTATGAAAGTGCTGATGTTTGGAAAAAAAAATACGATGTCACTTTTGTACAGTCATTGCTCAATGAGACTACTACGTTATTTGGTGACCAATACCTTTAGACAAACAGGCAGGTGGAGATGCACCCCCTTCCTTCCGCGGAGAGAAAGACCCACATCTGCGAATGCTGCGTAGGCTGAAGGATGTGAGCAGGAGTGGCACTTGGGTCCCTTTAAATAGAGCCGTCCTTAAACTTTGGACTATCAGATCAGCTTAAGTTTGCAAACAGCTTGCTGCAGAACTCAAAGCTACATCCGAAATCTCTGGGATACATTTTCTGTGTTTTGGAGGTAAAAGATGGAAATAACCAAGACATCTGGGATGAAGAACGCCGTTTTTGTGCTCTTACTGGCTGTTCTTCAGGGATTTCGACAAGTAGACGCTCTTCCAAACCCATCACCTCTCCTGGGATCCAACTGGGGGAATCCGAGAAGATACGTACACCTGCAGACGTCTTCAGACCTGAACAATTTCTACCTTGAGATCAGTTTAAATGGCCACGTGAGCAAAACTACACTTCGAAGCTCATACAGTAAGTTCTTATTACATTTTGGGCGTTTGGATTTGATTGAAATGTAGTTTTAAGTCATTGTCTTTAATCTGATTCTATAGGCTAACACAATTAATTTTGTCAACAGGTGTGATGTTATTGAAGGCGGAAACAAGAGAGCGCGTGGCGATACTTGGAGTCAAAAGTAACCGCTACCTGTGCATGGATGCCCTGGGAAACCCTTTCAGCTCTGTAAGTAAATTCCCATTTTCATTGTCCATTGAACTGAAATACATGTTTTCTGTTATATGTCTACCAAAAATGCGCTTTTACGCACGGATTTCAGACCACTTTTATCCAAACACACAGCCAATATAATATCATATTTTTACATTGGGCGAAGTGTTCTTGTGTTTAGCACTCAAGTAACACTTTGAAAATGAATTGAATTGATGTACGTTCCTAAGTGGTCTGTTTGCGTGAATTCTTCCATTTATCTGTTTGCAGACTGTTTGCCTCAAGGAAGACTGCCTTTTTAACCACAAGCTATTGGAAAACCACCGCAACGTGTACTACTCTTGTAGAACTGGTATTCTGCTCAACTTGGAAGGGATAAAGCAAGTGTACACAGTGGGTCAGAATCTACCGCAAACCTCCCTCTTCCTGTCGGAGAAGAACACCGTGCCGCTGGAGCGCCTCTTGCATCGGGAGAAGAGGAACCGGGCGGTTGACCCTTCTGACCCGTACAACATGCTGGGTCAAACGGAGGAGGACTCCCGGGCAATGCCGCAACTGGATGACACCTTGGAGATGGACCAGGAGGCTGGACTCCCCGAGGGACGCAACATCTCCCGGGAGACCCCTCAGTCTCCCTCCGACGACCCGTGGAACGTGCATTCCCTAAACCCCCCTCCCAGCCCCCGTATCATGAATGGAATGATGGGTTAAGAAGACAGGACACTCGCAGTTGTACACTTGGGTTTTTCAATGTAAGCTATGTATGCGGTTTATCAATGTAAGCTATGTATGCGTTCACGTTGGGTCTTTTCCAGCAGTTCTGCAAACAACCCTCAAAGTTTTAAACAGATATTATTAGGGCATATTGGTCATTTATATGTAGTCATAATATGAAATATGTAGCCCAAAAAATACCACATTGGAACATTTTATTTCGACCATTCTTCACTATAGCACAGTGAGTAACTATTGGTTTCCGTTATTTTTGATTCCAGGACGCAAATTCTGTATTCTGTATTTGATTGCGCTCTGTTTACGGGGAGGATTCTTATGAGAATCATGCTGAAATCCGAAATAATTGTGAGTCTTTTTTGGGGAAAAAAAAGAGTTGAGCTGAAGTCACTTTATTAAATGCTATATAATGCAAGAAGCCTGCAAGAAAATACCATTGATATGAAACTTAAACATATTCCATCTCTAAAATGAGCCCTACTATAATGTTGAATATGCCAGTAGGCATGCATGTTATAATGCATGTTCTTCAAGTGAGACGTTTAATTTTAAACGGAAATGAATGGTCCACTCTACATGGTACCAGAACGAATAGAAACCACATGTTATAAACGCTGGCCACCAAAAGCAAGCAACAAAGCCAATTCCATTAAAGTTTTAAGAATTTATTTATTTAAATCCATTCATTTATTGTTATTTATAGTACACTATTTATATGGATGCTTAGCTGTTAAAGAGTTATTTTGAAAACCTGTAAGTTATGATGAGACTATGTGTGTGAGGGCTAGTGACATTTATTTTGAATTTTTTATGTTATGTTATTATGTTGATGAAGAAAATATGACTTTTTCCAATTAATGAATTTATATTATATTTTAGAACTTCAGGATAAAGAATTGTATACTCACAACCACTTCATCCTAGAATTCTATGTATGATGCAATCATATAAGTACAGGCTAAATGTGTGAGGAAGCTCTGTGTCACATTAAGTGCGTAAGCAGGTTGACCATTGACTCATTCACTTTGAGCTTCCAGTCATTAAGGTTGCGTGTCCCACGCTTCCGCATCTCATTATGGAGAAAATTGGCATATCTTAGTTCCTGCCAAACCATCTTCTAAAAATAAACATTTCCACATTCTATTTTTGTTTCAATCTCACTAAGTAACATGTTGGAGGTGTTTTAGTCAAAGGAACACATGACGGTGACCACTAACCTTTGTCCTGTTTCACTTTGAGGTTAAACCACATTGACCTGGCTGTCACATCTGAGAGGAGCCTTAACAATCTGTGGCGGTCATGAGTGAAGGCACATTATTTTTGGATTGATATACTGTAGATATTTTTCAATATTTTTGAGGCAGTTTATTCAAATGTTGCAATATTCCTTCAAAGGAAGAACTGTAATAACACTCAAGTTGAATAAGATTTAAGCAAATCCACTGATTCATATTGAAGGATCAGATTTAGTACAGATGTTTATGCTGCCACTGGTGCCTTTGGAGCATTACTCATGGTTGTCTCTGGAACAATCTAGACACAGGTCAGTAGCCGTCGCATAATTTTCAATTGCCCCAGTTCTTTTGATCTGTCACGCTCAGCCTGAACACTGAAACAAAGTGAATTATATCATGTTTAAAACATGAGAAAGTTCGCAACTCGGAAGTGGCCCCTCAGGTGATTAAACCTGATATTTCCCAACCTGCAAACATCCACTGGTTCAAATCCTGCTTTGCATAAAGAAACTACAAGACTTGCACACTCTATTGCCTCTTATGCAACCTTTAGTGACAATTACATTTGTGCAAGATCAGAGGAAGCTTGTGACCATTTATGAACACTTGAGATACATGGCCATTGAACATGTTAAACACCAATATTGAAGCCTTTTATTGGCAATACTATACCAAACAATACTGGAACACTGTACTGCTTGCATGTGAAAATGACAATGTGTAACAAAGACAAACTGTCAATGTGTAACATTTAGCTGGTTTGTAAAAATAAGTATACTATGTTTAAACTGTTATGATACAACTGTCTGATATAATTGTAACTATGTAGCAGTGACAGGTTGCTTGCAGTATTGCTTGAGTTCATGCAAAGCACACCAGTCTCACAGAAAAGACAACTTCTGATGGTGTATAATTTATTATCTTGAAATGGACATGGACCACAATAAGAGAACTCCATGTTGAATTGTAAAGGCTTTAAAAGATACTCACTGATATTCTTCACACTTTTCTGCCTTTGGTATAATATGACACAAACAATACAACTAAATCTTCAACATGATCGACTTAGTGGAAACAAACCACTAAATTATCCACACTAAAACATTCCAAACAAGTCCTAATTTCATTGGACTATGACACAGGAAGTGTTTAGTTTCTATAGAAAATTCCATGAATAACTATTGGAAGACCGGGAATTCCACTCATCCAGTATATACATACATCTTGCCAATAGTTCTGCAGAATTTGCACTGAGCAATGTTCTACTGTAAAAAGGGTCCATTAACAGCTAAAAAGCAAATAATTTACCCTGTATTCCCATAATACATTGTGTCCTCTACTTCTCAGTGTCATTGTCTGTGGTCGGGTAGTCATTCCCTTCTTGTGATACATTTCTGATTACATTTTTCAATAGACCAGGAAAACAGACAAACCTCAATGACAACAGAGCAAAACATGATGAAATCACAACAGAGATATGGACCCAACTTCAGACTGATTCAAGCTCCACCATCCAACCTCTCAAGCCAACCCAACCCAACCCCTAGCCAAATTAAATACACAATCAAAAGAACAACTGAGGTAGTACATTTTTTTGTGTTATTGCCATCGCAGTGCCAGCATCTTGTCTGCTGTTGTTAAACCTGTCAGCATTACACATCATTGTTGGAGTGACAGTGTGTGTGATGAGTCATCATTAAGGACTGGTATAGTGACTCCAAGAACATCAGATAAGGTAGAAGATACCGATCTTCAAAATGTATCCACTTTGGGGCACTTCCAATACATATGCATAAGAGCCAATGTCACCATGGTTACATATGTCACACAACGTGGAGATTACTTAAAATGTTTTAAAACAGGCGAAGATATAAACTGTGCAAAAATGCTTAATTTATTTACTGTGTATAAAATAAATAAATAATAAATGGGTGATTAGGGTTCTTCGATGACCCTACTAAAATCTCCCCCCAACTCGTATCATCAAATAGTAGACAGGTCACTGTCCCAGATATTCTTTACTTTAGTGGTTTGTTCTCTACAGTAAATAATATTTAAACAGAACAGAGTAGTGACTAAACCTTGTGTTGCCTTGTCTATCTTTAATGTGTGATGTAACATATGTTACGGGAGGTCAGGTGGTCCTTCCTGTTGGTGAAAACACAGCGGACAGCAGAGAGTGCCAGGCCAGACTCACTGGGAGACACAGTGAGGACAAAGCGGCTGATGCCTGTGTTGGGGCAGGCTGACAACACCTTGGACATTTTCAGGCCCTGGGGCAGAGAGCACTGCAGGTCCTCCACAAAATGTCTCACAGCCACGCGGATGTAGGCACCGTGGCTCACCACCAGGGCATGGAGAGGGACACCTTCCATCCCGTCGTCAGGCAAACCAGCCAGGGGCCCATCTGTGCCAGACTCGGCTGCACCGGCCCCAGCCTCTGTCACTACAGCGGCAGAACTCTGTCCTGAGCAGCTGTGGTCGTCAACCATGCGCTGGTAAAGCGACTTCAGAAACTTCTTGCATCGCAGCCTTACCTGGAGGGAGACATAGACACACGTTAAAATTATTCAAGGACTAAAATAATACTCATCTCCTTCGAAGAAAAATTAATGATCTATTAATGATGTGTTGAGCTTCTGCCTTGAAGTTCTGAGTTGAACCCCTGCATGGCACTGTTGGCCATGGAATACAGCTCTGAGCTGTTGGCAGCTAACCAACAGCAGGACCAAAGGGAAAGCTGATAAAATGTTCAGATCACAGACTAACCTGTTCCAAGGTCTCCCCTCCAGGAGGAGTATAGTCTCGACATGACTGGCCGGCTGCGTTAGCCATGTTCTTCAGATCCTCCTTGGGCCGTCCTTCTGCTATCCCAAAACCCTGCATGATTGATGAACCACTTTGATGCGGATTTTCTATGCATTTTATTTGAATGTCAAACTCTAGGGTCCCTGTCGAGTTAGACTGGGCTGGAACAATTCTATACTACATACATGCAATAGGAAATAGGAGGCATATGAAAGACTTACCCTCTCTCTGAGTAAGGGGTCAAAGACCATTTCAACGCCCGAGGAGTGAACATTGTTCCTCATAATGATTTCTGCAGTCTGACAAAGGATAAGGAAGTGTGAACAATGACAGCACTGTCTTAATCTCCGCACCCACAACCAAATCAGTTACTAGGCCATCACGATAAACTAACATTACTTCTAGTTCTACCCGCTGACATTTCTCATATCCTGTAGTCTATATCTGTGGTTTATTATATCCTCTGCTCTCTCCCCTCCTTCAACAGTAACATATACAATGGAGAGGTTTTGTTCCAGGAATTATTGAAGTGACTTTGTCTTATCTGAGTGTCTCCCACTGAAAAGGTGTTGCAGTAGGGAATCATTTTACTTTGACATCAGTTCCCAACACCTCCTGCCATTTCCTGCAATTGAACGGCAGTGACAGTGCCCACAATTATAAGTCGCACACTGGGAATCTAAACTAAACAGAGGTTACATCCTACATCTGCTGTGCATTGTTAATATTTCTGTTGGTCACCTAACCTTGTTCCCAGGCTCAATTGCTACATAGAGCCTGCTGGGTGGACGAGTGGTCACCTACCTGTAACCTAAGTCAACAACACATGTTACACTAGTGGCATCTCAGGAAAACTCACCTGTCTGGCGCGCTGCAGGTTACTGACAAACACGTTGGAGAACCTAAGCTCTCTGAGGTACAGTCCTGCAGCCTCTGCCTGCTGGAGCCCCGGCTCTGAGAGGGAAGTGTCCACCCCCTGACCTGACAGCACAAGACCAACAGGTATACACACTTAGAAAACCAGTTGGATAAGGGATTAGTCAGTGTTTGTGTGAGTGACCTTTCTTTTAACATTCCCCCTCAAGTGAACATGGAAACAGATGAGTATCAATCACTTTAATTCAGCTGAAACATGAGAAACAAGGAAATGTGTGTAGCTAGTTCTTACAGCCTTTGGTTAAATATTAGGATTCCCGAGTGAAGGTCATTACTGGTCAAGGTTGGAATGTTTATAAATAACATCATACCTTGTAGCAACTTCTCCTTGTTGTATTGTGTCTCCCCACTGTGAAAGTGAGAACATAATCATTTTGAAATTTACAGGCATAGCATTTTTTTAAGAATACACAGCATCAGGGAAATTCTAGGGGTGTACAAATAGCTTAAACGTTAACGTTAGTAGCTTTGATCGCTTGCATGTCTTTCAAGGAGGCTGCATGTGAGCGAGGCTTTATATGCGGTCTATGGAGAGAGGACACTCAGAGTGACACTGCTTCGATATGGTGGCAGAATAAGAAACCTATGGATTTTGCTAGGCAGCCGCTTTGGCACAGAATAATACTGTTAGATGATACATTTGATTTGAATAGGCAACACGCTTGCTAGCTAATATTGTCGGCAACGGACAGCTTCGCTTGAAGTGGTTCAATAGGGTTGTCACGTATGCAGAAGCCTACGTACATTTGATAAAATATATTATGCATACAAAACAGAAAGGTGGTGTTATTTACTTACTGTCTAACAACGGTCAAGCTAAATGTAAGCATTTTAGGCTATTCCAAAAGACTTTCTGCCTCCTTACTGGCTCAATGTTCACGGGTTTCTTCCTTGTTCTATGACACGTGACGTGATGTCACGTCACAAGGTCTACTCTAACAGACCAATGGCATTGCAAAAGGTGAAAAATGAATAAGAAATGGTCCAGTTAACAAGAATACAAATGTTACTCTTATTAAGATTGTTCCCTGATCAAACACAATTATTTGAACAATCGAACAATTCTTAGAACATTGTTGTCTAGAATAATCATTAAATGAACCCTAAATATCTTTTGTGAGGTGAAGATACCAGTTTTGTATGGGGACCCTGAATTAATGGTACATTACCCGAATTGGATTGCCCTTCTACCAGCCATTGGTGTGGAATGGTACCTGATAAATGTAGCTTATTCATTGAAGAGAGGGAGTAAGGATGCTTGCAACTGAAAAGGTACAAAACCATTGAATTTGAGTTGTATATATTTTCTTCAACAACATAGGCTGTTTACCACTCTGTATATTTAATAACCCAAATGAAAGCTGCTATATAGTAGTTACTCATGACTAGTATGTCACCCCTGATGATTCAGTACTGTAATTGTTAGTGAGAAGATATAATACCCAAACAACTGGTGCTCTAGTGTTCATTTCCAAAACTCTATATGCCAAATACACAAAGAGAATTGTAAGAAGTGTGAAGGGGTGTGTGACTCTGTGGTTTAAACCATAACATGCAGCCAAGAATTTGTACGTTCAAATATCATCTTGTGTGTGCGTTTGTGTACGTTTTGAAACAAAAGTATACACCTTAAACACATGGTTATGACCTTCAAAAAACGGTACCATATCAGATAGAGTTGAAATGATGTAAAATATGAATACGATTCCACTCTTGAGGTCATTTGTCTGCAGGAAAGGGGCACAGACTTGGTGGTTTATTAGTCATAGCATTGACTTACAGCCAAGATGTTGTGGGTTTAATATCATCTATGTGTGCTTTTGTATACGTTTTTACAACTCTCCATGTCAAAATTACAAAGAGAAGAACGTCTGAAGGAGTCTGTGGTTCTGGCGTAAGGATCCCACCCCATAAGAAGTTTTAACCCACAGCCACTAGGTCAGATAAGACTATAGCTGCTGACACGCAATAGCCTTTTGGTGCAGCATGTCTTCAATCAAATGAGAAGCCATTTAGCACCCTCAATCTTTAACTTACCTTCATATGGGCCTGCATAGTTACTTGACTGCATAGTACACCACCACCAACCCAATCATTCTACACATTTCACCTTCCCTTAATCTCGTCCACCAGCTGGCTCTCTATACACCAGCAATTTGAGCCTGCGGACAAGGTTAACCTTCCCTTAACCAGCACAGAACAGAAGACAGGTACATTACTAGCCAGTAAAGATACTTCATTCTTTTTTGTGGGTCAAATTTATTGAACAGAAGTTGTGGATCAGACACTTCTGAGGTACATGTGGTTGGCAGTGGTGGGGGTCAAAACTAACTAGAAACTCACAGTTTTCCACACTGAAGGAGTACATATAAACATTATTTTTTGATCATTAAAAAAACTCACTAAATGGGTACCTCACAAAATGCATTCCACTTAATCCAATACACAGATCCTAAATGTGGCAATTAAGTTGTAACTCATAATTAGAAAAAACAAGATACAAATATATATATATTTTTGTCTTCCAAATACATTTCAAATAGCCGTCTTTTATTTGGCACCAGGTATGATATGAAATATCTGGTATATGGTCCTCTACTTAGCAAACGACAGATCAGTGTAATCTGACAGATGAGAAGGAATATCTGTTGTCTAAAGAGAGTAGGTGCCACGTGAATCTCCTGCCTCTCATCCAGGAAAAAAAAATTGATAACCTATCAAAATGCATCAGAGTCAGATTTGATTCCACTAACTCCCTGAAAAACTGCTGAGTTGTGAGGTATTGTCCACTGAACCTGA
Organism: Oncorhynchus masou masou; assembly: GCF_036934945.1. Lineage (NCBI taxonomy): Eukaryota > Metazoa > Chordata > Actinopteri > Salmoniformes > Salmonidae > Oncorhynchus > Oncorhynchus masou. The sequence continues at coordinate 24,149,772 of NC_088238.1, forward strand.
GGTACAACAACATTTCAATGGTAGAACGCAGCAAGGAAACAACCAGATAAACAGAAAGAAGGGAGTGAAACATGCTATTGGAGAAAACTGCAGAAGGTACTTCCAGTTGAAGACATGTCCCACTTTACCACTCTCTCCAGTTTACATACAACAAGGAAAAGGCAAGGAAACAATAAGATACTTTAAAATTCATCATTTAGCAGCACACTCAAGTGAATATCACAATTCTAAGATTGAAAAACAAAAAGCTTAATAGCAGCAAGAAAAAGATATCAAAGATAAACAGATCCATTTTGGCTTTCATCACTTGGAAATTCATTTAAGTAATTCACATAAACACAACTTTAAATGTTTACCCATATCTTTTCTCAGTTTATAGCAGATTGCGTTTAAATGCGAAAAAGCAAATATGTTTTTAAGTACTTTCTGCATTGTTGAACGTGGAAGCCAAAAGTAAAGAGCAAAGTTTTCTGCCTATAGGTTTAAAGACCATATGTTATTTTTTTCTTCTGAAAAACAAGCTGAACTGTGGAGCAAAACAATATACAAAAAAACTATGAACCAAGAAGAAAAAAAACATGATGTGTTATCCGTTCGTAGGACCATCATATTGATTTGGATATGAAGAAGGCAAAAACAAAATTCAAGTTAAATGGATGTAATCAAAGAATCAAGTCTAGATGTGATTTTTAAAGCTTTCCTAGGTTTGCATTGCAAATGATTTTGTTCCACGTTGGTAAACCCTACTCCTACTCATTGGTCAGGAAATGCTTTCTAGTCCTCGTGCATCACCCTAAGTGGGAATCCAGCCCAGAGAATATCAAATAACTTAAAGAAAAAAAATCATTATAAAAAAATAAAACATTGAAAACCCACCTACCCCGTTTGATAACCATCCCCTTCAGCTTTTAAGGAACATGTTTTTAAAAGTGCATTTAGGTTGATCCAAGTCTTTGACCATGACTTAAATATCTATTTGGGTTTAACAACAGGCCCTTACAGGAAATGTTCCAGCACACCAAACTGCTCCCTCATGATCAACTCTTGACCTATCAGAATGACAACTGTCTGCAGCCCTTCCAATTAAGAACAGGCTTGTTCCAGTGTGCCGATCGGGAGCTTCCTACCATGTCTTCATCCATTTTCCCCTCATTTCAACTGTCTGCAGTCCTTCATTTCATGGCACCAATCGTGCCATCTCTAGTTCCACTCTTAAAACCTCCCTTTTTTTGCCATCTTCTCTCACTCTCCAATAGGCTACTCCACCTTTGCCAAACTTTCACTGCTCTAAATGTTCCATGCACTCCAACTCCACAAAACTTTTTTAACAATCCATCTGACACTAACAAACAACTGTAGTTTCATTCTCATCTCCAGACTAAGACCATCCCTCCAACATGCCGTCTCCCTTTCTCTAGTATTGGCTTTGTCTGACCCAGAACAAAAACATGCTTTCACGCCAACTTTACTGGCAGTCTTAAAACAGGGCTCCCTGATATAAAAGGTATATATGATCCTCAATAATGTCCTAATAACGTGCAGGAGTTTCTCAGAGCACACCATTCAATAACATATAACAACAAAAATAGCCTTGTTCAATTCGAAAAGTAAATATTGGCTTGGTGTTAACTTGGCAATGAAATCAAGACTGTAACAGCTGATAGTTGTTCTGTCCTCACTCTCACCCTTAGGGGGCAGTATATACACACCCTCAGGACTCCACATGCTCGTCTCTCTACCCCCTCACTCGCTCTCTCTCTCTGTGTTCTGTGTGAGTGGGCCCAGCCCTCTCCTGGCCAGCATATAAGAGCATAAATAGGAAGCAGTGCTACAGATGCAGAGCTAAGCAGGCAGGAGATGCAGCTCTCCTCGTCCTGTACATTAGCTTCTCCTAAATAAAGGTGTATGAACACTGTGCAGAACCAAACCAGTACTTAATGTAATGCACACAGTACTACAGGGGCTTCCTGTATTTGAAACTGAGGGAAACACCCACTCATTGTGAAATTGATAAATGCTTAATAATGATTAACAATTATTATAAAAAATAATCATACAACTAAATTATATTGAAATAAAGATAACAATATTTAGAATAACAATAATTATAATACAATAATATGAATAATAACTAAATGTTTTTGCTAGCTTTTTTTCCAAGTGAAAAACTATATTTGGTATTTTTTATCAAGTAAAAAACTAATATGTCTATATTTCAAGTATGCAAATCTATTCAGGTTTCCTTTCTGCAAACCTAAGGCTCTTTCAAAGTTTTCAAATACATTTTGTGTCTAAAAGAGCTTGTTTAATTTAATATGGCACATATGTGACCAGCTAAATATAGATGGGAGCTGCCCATTGAATTTGTTTGACCTATTCTCTATATTGCTTGTAAAAGTTCTTATCAGTTGATCATTCCAGCATGATGCTGTTGACAGCTCATAGATTGCCATCCCAAACTTTGTGGGACCTCACAGGTTGACTTAACAAACAAGAGTGGGAACTCGTAGGTTGGTGTGACATTTAGTGGTGGGAGTTCATTGGTTGACCTGGGGTATGTGCTGGCAGCTCATTGTTTGACATTGCGAATGTGGTTGGATCCCATAGATTGACAGAGTGACGCGATTGGTGGGAGCTCGCTGGTGGACTTCACACTTGTAGATGGTGATGGGAAGCTCATAGGTTGACGTCGCGTACGTCTGTTGGGGTGCTGGATACGTCTGTTGGGGTTCTGGACTGGTCTTGCTGCTCCATGGCCTTGCTGCCTGACCTGCCTAGGCCCTCCTGCCTCTGTTGCTGTTGCTCCTGCTGCAGGCTACTGGCCAACACCCTCTCTATCTGCTCCTGACACGCCTTCAGACAGTCCTGCAACAGACACAGAGAAGAGACATCAATACACTAACACCTCTACTTTAGGTGCTGTACACACACACACACACACACACACACACACACACTCTCTTGATTGACCCCAGACACCTGTGAATGAACACTTATCGCTGTCACACAGTTTCATATTCGACATCTGACTGTTATTGGAACAGCTTTGGTCACATGAATGACAGACCAGACCGGGAGGGTATTATGAGTCTTGTGATAGGTGGTCGTGCCTGTTTCATGACCAGTCAGTCCCTAGAACAATGGGTACCAGCGCACACAGACACCAGGCAGAGAGTGGCGACTATTGGGCCCTTGAATCCTCCTAAACACACGTGAGGTGTGGGTAGAACATTCCTAATAATCCTAAAGTGGAGAATGGGCTGGACTTCTAAATGGTTACATAGTCTATTTTTAGTGCAACATTTCTGACCAAGGCCCATTGGGTTGTTGAGAGGAACACAACAGCTCTGAGACCAAAGAAACCATTCTCCTCACTCAGGAGAGTGGGTGAATCTCAAAAGTAATTTCTCTGATTCCGTGCGTCCACTCGTGGGAGGTCTGACTCTACGGGGCCAAAAGCGCGGGCTTTAAAGAGTGCACACAGCTAGCAGAGGCCAACATTCCTTTGAAATGTACGGATAATTAAAACTTAATGGGCCGCAGTCTGAGCTCCAGCGTTGCCATGGCCACATAATAACCACAGGTCTATCGAGAGATGCTGGGTTGTTCCTAGTCTTAGACTGACTGTGGCCCCTGAGTCCCTGTGTGCTGCTGTACTGGCCTCAGGTTCCTTTGTGTAAGCCAAGGGAGCAGACTTACAGTGATAAAGAAATATCTTAGGCTACAAACAGCGGTTTAATCTGTGATGTAAAATGATAGATTTTCACATCTACAGTATATATACATATACGGTGCCTTTGGAAAATATTCAGATCCCTTGACTTTTTCCACATTCTGTTTCGTTACAGCCTTATTCTAAAATGGATTAAATAAATACAAATCCTGGAGGAAACCTGACACCAACCCTACGGTAAAGAATGGTGGTGGCAGTATCATGCTGTGGGGATGCTTTTCAGTGGCAGTGTCTGGGAGTCAGGATCGGGGCAAAGATGAACGGAGCAAAGTACAGAGAGATCCTTGATGAAAACCTGCTCCAGAGAGCTCAGGACCTCAGACTGGGGGCGAAGGTTCACCTTCCAACAGGACAACGGCCCTAAGGAGACAGCCAAAACAACGCAGGAGTGGCTTCGGGACAAGTCTCTGAATGTCCGTGAGTGGCCCAGCCAGAGCCCGGACTTGAACCCGATCGAACATCTCTGGAGAGACCGGAAAATAGCTGTGTAACAACGCTCCCCATCCAACCTGACAGAGCTTGAGAGGATCTGCAGAGAATGGAAGAAACTCCCCAAATACAGGTGGGCCAAGCTTGTAGCGTCATACCCAAGAAGACTCGAGGCTGTAATCACTGCCAAAGGTGCTTCCAGAAAGTACTGAGTAAGGGGTCTGCATACTTATGTAAATGTGATATTTCCATTTTTTTTTTAAAATATATAAATTAGAAAACATATCTAAAAACCTGTTTTTGCTTTGTCATTATGGGGTATTGTGTGTAGATTGATGAGGAACATTTCTTTTGTAATCAATTTTAGTATAAGGCTGTAACCTAACAAAATGTGGAAGAAGTCAAGGGGCCTGAATACTTATATAATATATATATATATCAGTGAAGGCTGGTGGGAGGAGCTATAAGAGGATGGGCTCATTGTAATTGCTGGAATGGAATAAATGGGACAGAGTCAAACATGTGGTTTCCATATGTTTGATGTTTTTGATACCGTTACATTCATTTCATTCCAGCCATTACAATGAGCCCATCCTCCTATAGTGCCTCCCACCAGCCTCCACTAATATATATAGTGTGAGAAAGCTCTCAATGCATGTCATCTTAAGGAGTTAGGAAATCTGTGTTTGTTTCTCGTCTGCCATTTACCCTGGAAAGATGGAGCCTCTGTTACGCATAAGAGAAGAGCTAAAGTGGGAGCCGTGCAAAGGAACTGCCTGCTTGTGTTCTACCACAAGAATGTGGGCCCTGGGTTCTAAGAAGACATTCCCTCGCCTCCGCTCTTTATAGCTGCAGTCTAGGTCCCGAGCCAAGACCCACAGGCTCTGACTCCATGAAAAGTAAATAACTTCAATGTGCGACTACTGCAGGCATACTGTAGCATCGCTCTTGTTTACCAGGAAGATCTCTGTGCTCCAAGCCCAGAAACATTGGTGAACTGCTAGGTCTAACAGGCAGGGCGAAGAGGGTGTCGGTGGCCAATGTTGGAACACATGAAGTATTTTGCGCTACACGCTCGCCAACACTGATATTACCACCTCTTCAAAAGTTCCTCGCCATGCTCCTAAAATGTCAGCCGTGTAGCACTTACCTAGCCTGATGTCAGATCTGTTTGTGCTGTCTCGCTAACTCCTTGCTATTCACTGATATAACAAGGAATTGGCCAAACAGCAAAAAACAGACCTGGGATCAGGCTATAGACAATACTTACCACCTCCGTGTTGGTGATCTTGGCCAGCAGGTCAGTCAGACGGTCTCGACTCAGGGCCTGGTCTGATTGGTCCAGCTGCAGGCCGCAGATGGCCGCCCCCACGCTTCCCGTAGCGATCATGGAGGGGGGGTTCATGGCGAAGCTGAAATCTGAGGAGACAACATGATCCGTCAGTCACCTGTCGGACATCAGTGAGTTCAGAACAGTCAAGGGGTGACAAAACCGAATCATAGTTGCACATTCAAGTCAAGGAGTAGTCCAAAGTAAGTGAGGAAGCATTTAAAAGAGGGGAAAAATCTACAATATAAATTAAAAACTGAGTTGAACTGTACTTTCCCACAGACTAATACATTCCCACAAGATGCACTATAAGATGTAGTCCAAATGAAGTACAGGAGCTGAGCATTTAAAGACATTCAAACATCATCATAATCTCTTAATATAGGTTCTTAAATAGCTTAACCCAACTTTCCCACAGTCTAACACATGGCCGTGGTGGAGTCTGTGTGTTTTCCCTCACTCTGCCTCAGCTGTGATTAGGAAAACAGAGCAGGAATCCTCCTACTCAGTGAGCAATGAGTTCCAGGAACTACTTCCTCTTGTTCTCCATCAACCAGGCCCAGAGCCCTCAGCGACAATAGCCCTGCCGGCTGGCGGGGGAGGGAGGAAGCAGGCCTGGAGGAAAGGAAACGGCCCTAAAGTGGACTGGGTTTAGCTTCAGCTCCAGCTCTAACCCAAGCACAGTCCAGCCAAGCACAGACCCTGGTCTCTGTGCTGTGGCCTTCTCTCTCTTTATAGAAAGAGGATGCGACTGATAGCTTTGGATCAACCCCAGGGAGTAGTCCAACCACTCTCATCTCCTCCTCAAGAGGCCAGCTGTGCAGAGGCCAGAGAGCTCCCCTGTCATGAGAACAGCATTCAGTGCAGCACATAAAACCCCAAACATTTACATTACTGCTAAACCACAGCTGACTCTTTTTTTATTGTGGCTGTTTTGCGCTTGTGATATAAACGGTCTGCTCATGAATAGTGGGGAGACCGCTGGAACACGCCCCCCAAAAAATGCAACACTAAAATGGCACTTAACAGCCACAGGCCATGAACCTCATTGAAGGAGACTATGGCTTGAATACCACAAAGTAGTAAACAAGGACTTATGGGCCAGATCGGATCAAAGAGACACAAGGCAGTAAATCTCAATACACCAAAGTGGACTTTTTCCTAAGCTGTATTTCCTGCCCCTAAAATTGTCTTGCGTGAAAGATGCAATGTATAGAAGAGAGGTCAGCTTTTGTAACTGTCTTATTAATGCAGTCCATTCAATCAGAACAAGGACATAGGAGGTAGGGCATACAGTAGGATATAGGAAAGGAAACAAACCCATTGGGATTCACCCTTAGAGGAAGACCGCCGGCGCCTAGTTCTGACTTATCAAACCTGGAAGGGACTCTGTCAAAAAACAATACGCAGAAAGAGAGATAGAGAGAGGGAGCGAGAGAGCGAGAGAGAGAAAGAGAGAGCGAGAGAGAGAAAGAGAGAGCGAGAGAGCGAGAGCAACCCAGCTGCTGCACCCGAGTCATCCTAGTCCACAGAGGAGGAGGTGGAAGGGGAGCCAAACAGCAGGCGAGGAGACTCATCCACCCACTGTCATCACAGGGGGAGGCTAACCTAAACACTACACGCACCGAGAGGATTCTCCCAGCCTCCTTTAACTATACTATTAATGCCTTATATGCTCAAAGTGCTCTCAATACAGCTTGCATCTGCTTTTAGCAGCCGTTCTAATGTAAAGAAGACCCCATTAGGCTACGAGCAGTGTTCCAGTAATGAGAAGAGAAAAGTGGAGAGCAGCCATTGGATGGATGTGTGTTTGTGGTACCTGCCCTTAGACTGCTGAGTATAGGGTCAGATGAGTGCAATCAATGATGAGTCACAATGGCAGATAGATTGTAAACGAGAATTGTCAAGACTATCCTATCAGGAATTTCCTGTTATTACCTGTGGCACACAAGGCGATGAATGTCTGCGTGTGCTTGCGGATCACAGATAGCTTCTCTTTGGGCAGGGGCAGTCTGTGTAGGATGTGATCCACAAAGTCGTTTGGGATGACTGCCGCCATGTTCCACTTCAATTTCCCTAGTACCACCAACTCCCACTTCTAGAGGACAGAGACGGAAGGAAGAAAACAAAGCATGAGAAGAATTGAGAGCAGCTGTTGCTTCGCAAGGAATCTCTACCTGAAAATAGATAGTTGGTATTCAGCAGTTATTAAAGTATGCCTTATTTACTTTGAAGAACTACTAAATTAGTGATTTTGTCAGACAGCACAGGCAGCAGCTCTATAGAGATGAGACGATGACATGGAATGAAATAATAGTCCTCAAATAAAACAAGTGTAATATACACAACTGAAATACTTTATTAAAGTAGTATTATTGATCATGTTACTCTTCTGTTTGCCATGAAATACCATGCATACCAACAAGTCTGTCTCAATTCAGAGGAGAGATCATTCAACACCAGCGCAACATTTTCCTTGACTCTCTCTTTGCTCCATCTCTCGCTCGCTCCCTCTCTGTCTCTCTTTCTGAACATTTGTCTGAATGGTTCTCTCATTGCTCTTTGTGTGACGTGTCGAGCCTCGCCACTGGTTCCAACCAAAGAGACAGAAGCATCGCAGCCACAGTTGCTTCCTTCCTGTCACAAGCTTTAGCTATCTTCTTTGGTCTGCACCGCCCGCGTTGGTTAATGCGCCGCGGGGAGCTTTCGTGTTAAAAGCAACCTCACCCCAAGGGGAAAAGGAATGGAACAAATCAGCCGATGTGACAAATTCAACTGATCACCCGACTGGTTTCATCTTTTGAGATGATGTGTCAACCCGAGACGGAGGCTGTGGCAGTGAACGCCCATGTTTACTGAAACCCCTCTGTTAGCGTGGACAGGGACAGGCCCCTCTCTGAGCGGCTCTCTCAGATTACAGGGGCAGCCCAGGACAAGTGCCAGCCATACAGCAAGACTTCATTCATTTATATGTGTTTCCTACCAGCACAGCGCCACACATGCAAACGATTAACCTATCGTAAGCCCGTGGAGAATGTTGACTGAAGATGTGCAGGGAGGAGGTCTGTCGTCGCTGCTGTGCTCACTTCCTGGACAGCTGCCCTTGCTAGAAACCCCCTGAATTCCCCTCTCTCTCCCAGCTGATGCACCAGCAGTGGCTCATTGACAAAGAATCTACATTTCACCATGTCTCTTCTTAGCCTGGTCCCAGGTCTGTTCGTGCCGTCTAGCATGAGTTGGCATTACTGTGACCTTAGGAATTGGCAAGACAGCACAAACACATCTGGGACCAGCCTCTAACTATAAGTTTCCATTCACTTTTTCCAAGGAAACCTCTAGCACAAGGGCGTGTGATGATGCAACCCCAGCAGCTGGACAACAGAGGAGAAGAGGACACAGTCCTATTGCTCTCCTATGGTGATTCATATTTGGCCACTTGAGCAACATGGGTGGGACATGCCATTTACTGTAGAAATATTGATGTAATAGTAGGGAGGAATGTCTTATCTGATACTAGGGAGTGACAGACTTTAAATGGTTGCTAAAAGGGTGGGCTGGTTAACTGGGAGTCCCCTGTGGGATAACCAGTGAATAACTGGCCCCTGAGAGAGACCAATCATTCAATTAAAAACAGAGAGTGGTCAAGAAAACACGATTAGATATTATAGAACTAATGCATATAAACTCACTCAGCCAGGGAAAATATTAACAGAACCATTTGTGGATTTATGCACGACTGCTCCTTTCTACAAATGATTAATCCACAATGTTGGAAATCTACCTTCTACCACAAGACAAACTGAACAACTGCCACTAGGTGGCAACACAGGCCACTTTAGTTCATCCCTGATCAGGCACTCTCCTCATGCATGCATAGGCCCACTGTATGGCCAAGGAATGAATCAGTCTCCAGAACTGTACACTGACATATTTAACTAAATATGGCAGAAGAAAAAAATATTATATTGTACAATTATTGAGCTATATTTGAATGTATGATGCTTTAAGTAATTGCATAATTTTCCACGCATTAAGAGAAAACAATAGTTTCTTACCTGCAGCTCCCTTGGTGTGATGGAGTTGTCTGTGTACATGCACAGCTTTTCTGCAGTTAATGGACGACTCTCCTTTAACTTTGTTGCAAGGAACATGCATACAGCTCCTAGAAGTTGCAAATAACACTTTCTAGTGGGCGCCACCGCTAAAAACCTGTCCAAATAATTAATAGCCAAGGGGAAAACGTCTTCCTCACTCTTCTCCTCTTCACAAACCTGGTGGGATAGAATATATTATATTAGACCTACTGTTTATTTTTATTAATCTATCAATATTTACATGAATGTCTGCAGAAACAAGAACATATCCCATTTAAAAATGTGCATGATGGAAAAACCAAATGTGATCTATGTTGTCGATATTCAGTCAGTGGATCCGCATTAAAAGCTTCAATATCAAAGATCTCTCAGTCATCATAGCCTGTAGCGGAAATCGTGCCCAAACACCCACGCTGCTCATTTCGTAGATGTCCGTCATATTTTCAAAAAATAATTACAAATATAAATAAATTAGCTACAGCAGTGAAATTTTATGCGTAATGTTCATAAACCATTCCTAAACCATTCCCGAAAATTGTGAGAGTCATTTGTCTTCGACTAAAGTTCATAATGGCAAAAACGAAAGGAGCCTGTGCGTGCTTGTTGTTCTGAGGCAACTGGAAATATTTTTAAAAAATTGTCATAATTATTCAAAACGGACAAATTGCATAGATTCAACATGAAAATGAAGATTAGAATGTCTTCTTTCATTTGACTGATTCCATGACCAATACAATCCAGGCTGTTGACATTCAACGAACTTAAATGCACGGTGATGACTTTAAATAGCCTGGTGGAACTTCCGAGGCACCACATGCCTGGCATGGGTCATTTCTCAGTGAATTAAATTGTAAAAATTCGGCTACATGCCATGCATGTCAGCTCTCAAAACAACCATGCTATGAAACTGTAATAAACCATCTGAATAAATACACAACCTTATTACAGAGTTATTAGAACATGCGCCTATGAGCAACATGCAAAACTCTTACACAAAAATGCACACACCCCCCTGTAGGTTCATTTGGATTATAGAAATCAAATCGTATTATACATAGCACACTTATTCGAGTGAGATAAGTAAATGACATGCCTTCTAAACAGCAATATACCAGACCAATGCACACATGCCTTCAAAACAGCAATATACCTGACCAATGCACATGAAGGCTAAAAAAAAACACAAACCTCGTGCATCCATCCTGCAACCATTCGCCTCATGTGTGGCTGAATGTCCTTCTGGACACATTTAAAATACGAACATTGAGGTAAAAACCTGTCTTCAATGGTTAGCAGACTTTGCAATACTCTGTCGTCATCAAGAATGTTGGGGTCACTTTTGGCTAGCACGACTTTGTCCTCGAAGCAAATAAGTTCCATGTTTCGGATCTTGCCCTTGCAGAAAAAAAATACGTCAAAACAGTAGTGGGGACAGTGTAAAACAGATGGATAAGTAGTCTATTCGGGAGGAAGCATGGGTGGGTGAGACTGCAGCGTTTATTCCAGCGTAGTCCTGCCACTCGATAGCCTGTTTCCTCTCAGCCCTGGGCTTTAGGCTACTTGCCGCTTATTGAAATCTGAATAAACGCAGGGTAGGCTATAGGCTATGATGCAAGCATATCTCATTCTGTACAACAGTTGGCTAGGCTATAGTGATAAATTAAACAACAAGCTTTTGCTCTGTCTCTTGCTGTGCTGCTAGAAGCAGGAACCGGATGAATGCCACCTCACTCGTTTAACTTGTCCCTCTCTCCACCCCAACTCCGGTCTCACACATGCGCTGATGCAGTGAAATAGAAAATTAGGCTATAGAAATGTCAGGCAAAAACCCAATCGATCACACTAGCATTGTGAGGTTTCTGTATCTCTTACATCTTAGTTTGTCATATTTAACCTGGCTACTGCTTCTACTACGGCTAACACATATGAAATAAACGTGTTATTCTAAGATTATAACTAGGCTATTCTTAATTGGCACTTAATTGGTTAATTATCAAGAGCTTGGAATCTATCAAACTAAACTGCAAGCTTTTCTTTAGTTCAACTATTTCAATGCTTACATAACAATATCCTAACCTGTTGAAAGAGGAACTAAACATCATTGAGCTGAAAAAGCAACATCTTACTGAGATGAGTACACAAATGTCCTCTTTCACAATCATTACCAAAAATAACAATGAAATATGGAGTTTCATTGAGAGAAACAAACTGCTGCAGCATCTGCTGAGTTTTTGTGAGAACGGAATGCCCAGAAAGAGAGGGGGAATTGTCTCCATGGGAATGTCAAGGTTAGTCAGATTAGTTTTACTTCAAAAGGGACAGGCTGAAAGCATTCAATTTGCATTCCACTTTCAGGTCAGACAGATACGCAATTAATATAGGCCTATGGGTGAACAAGTTGACAAACTCAGCTATGGTGTGCAGGAGTCTCAGCTGGGACCCTGGCTGCTATGCTCATACCAGGCAGCCATAATCCAAACCTTGGGGGAAACGGAGGTGTCAGACAGATGAAGCTCCCTTTAGTCAGTGCTGCTGTGTGTGCATGTGTCTAATGATAACACGTGTCAGCTACTATCACACAGTCCAAGTCGCACAGATGTAACAGAGACTGGGCAGAGCCCTGGGAAAACGTGGAGGAGCGTGAAATCACCTTGATCCAAAGATTCCTGCTGCATACCAGCCCACTGAACCCATTAGAGCAGGGGCTCCGAGACATACAGGCCCCCAGATCAGAGCAGATCACAGGATGACACCAGGGTCAGATAAAGAGACACAGACACACACACACTGGGTGAGAAAGATAGTGGGGTAAAGAAAGATATTAGCTAACCCCTGAAATTGGCCTAAAGGTCAACGTCATTATATTATGAATGATGTGTGATCGAGTGAGTAATGCAATCGAAACAGGTAAATAAATACAGCAATGAAGTGTCAGTTAACTGCCAAACCTGATTATACCGTTCCCACATAGCCAGGGCCCCCAGTTTTGTTCCTGACAGTCTGACCCGTCAGGGAAACTCGGGGCACCACGATGGGACATGAAGAGGCACAAAATCTGTTTTGGTTTATTTGCAGCAGAGACGAGCATTCCAAGCTGGAATGCCTGTGTGTGAACAGTCAGTGCTGAGAACATTTCTCAGAGCTGCAGAGTGTTACTGGAAGCCAATGCAGTGAGAAACTCTCCCAGAGCTGCGGAGTGTTACTGGAAGCCAATGCAGTCAGAAACTCTCCCAGAGCTGCGGAGTGGTACTGGAAGCCAATGCAGTGAGAAACTCTCCCAGAGCTGCGGAGTGGTACTGGAAGCCAATGCAGTGAGAAACTCTCCCAGAGCTGCGGAGTGGTACTGGAAGCCAATGCAGTCAGAAACTCTCCCAGAGCTGCGGAGTGGTACTGGAAGCCAATGCAGTGAGAAACTCTCCCAGAGCTGCGGAGTGGTACTGGAAGCCAATGCAGTGAGAAACTCTCCCAGAGCTGCGGAGTGGTACTGGAAGCCAATGCAGTGAGAAACTCTCTCAGAGCTGCGAAGTGGTACTGGAAGCCAATGCAGTGAGAAACTCTCTCAGAGCTGCAGTGAGAAACTCTCTCAGAGCTGGTGGTACTGGAAGCCAATTCAGTGAGAAACTCTCTCAGAGCTGCTTAGTGGTACTGGAAGCCAATTCAGTGAGAAACTCTCTCAGAGCTGCGGAGTGGTACTGGAAGTAAATGCAGTGAGAAACTCTCCCAGAACTGCGGAGTGGTACTGGAAGCCAATTCAGTGAGAAACTCTCTCAGAGCTGCGGAGTGGTACTGGAAGCCAATGCAGTGAGAAACTCTCCCAGAGCTGCGGAGTGGTACTGGAAGCCAATTCAGTGAGAAACTCTCTCAGAGCTGCGGAGTGGTACTGGAAGCCAATGCAGTGAGAAACTCTCTCAGAGCTGCGGAGTGGTACTGGAAGCCAATTCAGTGAGAAACTCTCTCAGAGCTGCTTAGTGGTACTGGAAGCCAATTCAGTGAGAAACTCTCTCAGAGCTGCGGAGTGGTACTGGAAGCCAATTCAGTGAGAAACTCTCTCAGAGCTGCGGAGTGGTACTGGAAGCCAATTCAGTGAGAAACTCTCTCAGAGCTGCGGAGTGGTACTGGAAGCCAATTCAGTGAGAAACTCTCTCAGAGCTGCGGAGTGGTACTGGAAGCCAATTCAGTGAGAAATTCTCCCAGAGCTGCGGAGTGGTACTGGAAGCCAATGCAGTGAGAAACTCTCCCAGAGCTGCGGAGTGGTACTGGAAGCCAATGCAGTGAGAAACTCTCCCAGAGCTGCGGAGTGGTACTGGAAGCCAATGCGGTGAGATAATTGCATTACAGATATTGGGTAATGGACATGACATGCACAGCTTCAAGGTTTGTGTGTGGTAATGGGGTTAACACACTTGGTAGAGTTACTGTATGTATGTGTAGGGTAGTAGGCATTTTACATAAGAGACTCCCATCCCTCCTATGGTTCTTCTGCGGAGCAAAGTGAACCTATGAAGAAGCCAGTGAATGCGGAAAACCTGACCTAGCACAGAATAAAAACCATAGAGAGCAAAAGGCATGTGGGTTGGCCTGACTGAAGCCCAAGTCATTCCTTTCAATTTGAGTCCTGTTGAAGACTGAGGGAAGATTATAAAATATTTACATAGAAAACATAGACAGACACACAGATGTAGTCTATGCAGACATGCATAAACAGTCAAATTTACCCTCAGACGAGCTAGAGAGAAATTAATGGAAAAAACGATACATTCAGAACAAGAAAAAGAGGGGTTTTGCATTGAGAGATTTTGCATCGAGAGATTCTCAGGGAAACTGAAAGCCCTTATTTAAAACCCAATGGCAACATTTGAGAAGACTTTGGTCTTGAACACAGACCTGAGTCAATGGTTCTATCCGCCCTTCTCTCAGCCCCTCCTATGTACAACTCTCCCTCGATCTCGCTCTCCCTCTATATCTCTCTCCCTCTATCCCTCTATATCTCTCTCCCTCTATCTCTGTCTCTGACGTCCATCACTCGTAACCAGCATCTCTCCGAGAACATTGGCCTACTCTGTTCCTTCCATACACTCAGGAGTGAGAGAAAGAGAGAGGGTGCAAGAGAAGGAGGGGAGAGGAGGAAGGGAGGAAAGGGGGGAACGCCTAGCACAAAGGGGGAGCTTGGATTAAGTCACGAGCAGCTAGCGAAATAGGTCGGATTTTTACAGAGTGAGATCACATCCTCTCCTCTGAACAGAGAACAAAACTCATCCTCTGATGCCTGAAGAGCGCACTGTGATGAGCCCGAGACGGGGTCTGTGTCTCTGTATGTCAACCTGTACGGACAGTATACAGTATGCATACATGAGTGTGACGTGTGTGTAGGCTATGAGCGAGTGATGTAGTTCCTGTGAATGCCATTCTTGGTAGAGGGACTCTGCGTTATATAACTAACCAGGCTGAGGCTTAGGGCCCCCCCCCTATGCTGCTCCATCTGTCAGCTCTACAGTCAGTTCACAGGAGGTTGGTGGCACCCTAATGGGGGAGGATGGGCTTGTGGTAATGGCTGGAGCGGAATTGGTGGAACGGTATCAGCTTCATCAAACACCGTTTCCATGTGTTTGATGCCATTCCATTAGCTCCATTCCAGTCATTATTGTGAGCCGTCCTCCCCTCAGCAGCATTCACTGAGTCAGTTCCCTTCCTCTCTCCGGTTGCCTCTCCTCGCCTCACATCACAGACATCTCAAGGCGGTGAAGAAGGGAAGTGGTCTGAGTGGGAGCCAATAGGCAGTGGGCTGCCTGTCACAAGTGGACCGGGTCTGTGCGGTCAAAGATCAGGGGAAGGGAGAACACAAACAACTAAGATTCCGGTGAGGGAGCTCCTGTCAGCAGCAGTGTTGGCTGGTGCTTTCTGAGTGGGGAGGATGCTGTATTTGGTTGTGCTGGGCTGAGGGGGTGTGTCCTTGCGACCACCAGCTTCCTCTTTAAAGGCTGATTCATCAGGGACAGGATGTCCAACAGGAAGACAGGCCCAGGGGGCAGATAGACCAACTGAGTAGCTGGTCAGACATACAGTTCTGTACAAACTGATGATTGCTGTTTTTCTGTAGCCTGTTGAAAATATGGTGTGTTAATCAGTGGCGAGCAGTTTCCAGTAAAACATTTTCAGCTAAGTTTATTTTAAGGCACTGGCCCCACTTGTCCACAAATAACATTGCTTTCTTTGTCTCTGTGACTTCCCTCTGTCTTTGCAATGTTTCCTCCCCAGCACACTTACATTTCCCTACAGAGAGAAAGGAGGAAATGGGCCCTAGCTCACATGGCTGAAGAAAGTGCTTTGAAAACTGCTGTAGCAAGGTGATCCGACTCCCTATAAATCGCTAGCAGGGGAGGGTAGACTCCTGGGTCTGCTCTGGGGGCCTTGTTCCTTTCCTGTGTATGATGCATGCTAACCATGGGCCTCTTATTCCTATACCAGGCACAAAGAGACCTCTGTGAGAGGATAGCCATCTCAGCTCACATCTTAATTCACCTTATTGGTCTCATTGCTTGATTAGATTGAGGGAGGACGCAGGGCGAGAGAGCTTCCCTGTCGCCAGACTCAGCCATTCAACAGGACGATGGAAGTCATTGTGCAGCCCAAAGTGGGACTTGGATTCCATCCTGATAAAAGGGTTGTGCAAGCCAGACCAGGGTTGAAATAATTAGAATATTTCAAAAACTTTACCTGTGCTTGATTGTGCTCGCCTGGTTTACTGGACCAATAGAAAAGTCTCCATAAGTGCAAAACCTGCTCACCTGGCACTCCAGCCAAGCTAAAACAAACGCTCAATGAATTTGAAAAATGTCATATAGTATTTGAACCCAGGTCTGGAGTAAGCACGGAGCGTTATCCTCAAACACAGCAATGGGGGGGCTGTGAGGTACAGTAAGTCTTTCTGACTGATTTCCCAACATATTTCTCTCAAAGTGAAAAAAACATTCTAGGAATCATGGCTGGGTCAAGTAGAATCTTGCAGCACAGGCTTGGTTAGCCCACTTAGGGACCATAGGGTGGGGGCGGTAGGGCCTATCGCCCAGAGATGGCAGTGGCCATCTACAGTCCACTCCCAACCGCTCACCACAAACCAGTCCAGCAGCACAGACCGGCATTTAACAAATCAAATAAACCAACACTCTCACATTACGATGGTAATTTAAAAAAATCCCAACAAGATTGCATAATCTAGCATTCCAAACAGCCTAGAGAAGATCAGAGATAAGCACCAGGCATACCAGTCTTATCGCCTTAACTGCAGGAAATGCCATGATATGAATTAGAGTGGTGAGGTCGGTGTGACCGGCAGTGACCATTCCGCCTGCTACCCCCCGTCCCCCAGGGACACGGCCTGGCTTTGATCCTGTGATTTCTCTTATGGAGTGGAGGACCAGGGAGGCAGAGGAGACTGACCTGACCAGGGTGGTACCAGTATTGCGGTGGTCTGCCTGGGATCAGAGCGTGGTCCATCAGGCTGGTATGTCAGTGCTCTGTACCCACCAGGGCATTCCTTTGGACCAAGCCTAAGAATTTCACATACTGCACACTGAAATCATCTAATCTCAAAACTCATTGGAGAAATATGAGACTCAAACATTAATGGTATGGAGCCAGTGTTGATTGCTCAATAATGTGGTGTTGTGATAAGTCATGTCCTTTTTCTTCTTCCTCCCTGTTCCTCCTCCTCCAAATTACACTGAAAATATGTTTAATTGTTCTCCCGTAATTCCCTGCCTGTCCGTTCAGAATTATGGTCACTGTTTTCCAATGTATTTTTTCACATGACACATTACTTTGGGCACAGACCTTTTTTTAGCTGGGAGCCTAAATTCAGTTCGTCAGGCTGGAAGTTTATTTAGCAAGAGGGCAATAAGCACTTTCTTTCTCCACAGTGAAAACCAGTTGAAATACAAACCTGGAGATGAAGAACCTAATAAGACCTGATACTGGTGTTGTCACACAAAGCTAGAGACACCCAAGAAATGAGAGGTGTATCAGAGCAGGCTGATGATGGTGATGGCATTATGGTGGGACCAATCAGAGAGCAGGGTTATGATGATGTCATTATGAACGAACAATCAGAGAGCAGGATTATGTAAGGGATAATCAACGAGAGGTTATGCATGTTATGGAAAATCATGAACGAAGTGGATGGTGTGTTCTAGCGCGACGTGGAACTGACCCTCCACGGAGTTTCATTGTTTCAAGTTGATTATCGCTTTTATACCATGCCTATAATTTAACACATTTGACGCTAGAAATGTGTCCATTTGCAGGTAGAAATGTGTTCAACATCTACTGTAGCTAGCAATGTTTACTAAATAATGCACGCTCTCAAATGGCCTTCAAGCCAATCAAAAATAAGTATTCAACAATGCCATGGTAAGACAATGTGTATAATGTAAAATTTGTCCCTCATTATTACATCATCATAACCCTGCTCTCTGATTTGTCCTTTCTTAATGACAATTATCTTATGATGGACTAATCAGAGAGCAGAGTTATGAAGATGTCACAATGAGGGCCCAATCAGAGAGCAGGGTTATAACGTCATTATGAAGGGACCAATCAGAAAGAAGTGTTATGATGATATCATAATGTCATAATTAAGGCCGGGCCAATCAGAGTGCATGGTTATGACGTTCATTATGAAGGGACCACTCAGAGAGTAGCAGGTATATTATACACACAACATGTCACACACACAAGCCTTATTTAAAAATTTTGAGAAACAAGTGATATACAATCAAGACTAAAACATTCCCACAAGGACTGTTCAGTTCACTCCATTGGGCATTTTAATACCAGATACCCCTTTGAAGAGACATATCCCTTCCTCCACACTGAGGTCAAACGAGAGGAAGTCATCGATTCTTCCCACCAAAATTCTGGGAAGAAGAATATAGGATTTTCCCCTTAAACATTATTATTCCAATGTCCACTTGTGTGAGAGGAGAGAGCGAGGTTCATAGTGCTTCCGAGTCTTCACTGCGATGCTCCAGGCTCATCCTGGGCCACCATTTCCCAGGACCAAGGCCACATCCCTGGGGATCACTCGTCCAGCTTTGGCCCCCATCGCTCTGGATCCTCCGTGGTCTTCCGGACTGGGAAAACAGCCCACCAGGCCATCACACTGACCTACATAGTGCACTGTTGGATGGCCATTCTATCAAATCCATCAGACATACAGTGCACTCAGATTGTTGTAGCCTTTTCATTTCCAGGAATGATGAATGTGACATATCCAATGTTTAAAAAAACAAACTTTCTTCTGCTGGAAGCTGCATTTTTCCATTATTCTATGTCAAAGCCATGTAAACAAATCATAATCAAAAATCTTGCTTTATCTGCCTGCCGTCATCAATTTACACAGTGATGCACATTCTGTAATTATATAATCTGGGAATGTCTTGACAAGAAAAAAGCAAGGTTGGGTTACAGAACAATAACCCTATTGGAACTCTCATTGATGCCAAATACAGAGAAAGTGTCCTGGCTGTTTTTGGAATTGAACAACCTTGGATGTCTGTGTTTCCGAGCCTTATGTAAGCATCCATAACAGGAAGTAGTGAGGCATATGTAATGGTTGGAGCGATGGCTGTGCTGGGGCTCAGGCCCTTGGTCAGGATTCCCACTGTCACTGAGGAATTTAAGGCAAAGGGAGGCTCTCTTTATGGTTAGCCCTGGTAGACATAAATACTCCAAGGGAGATGGAGGAGGACTTTCAATGGGGAAAAATAACAGACAACGTACAAAACTGAGCAATGAAACCGACCAGAATGCAACAGGACATTTTCATTTCAAACTAATTGAATTGTCTTGGTAAAGAGACCGAAGATCGTTTAGGAATCTCTGCAATGCACAGTGTGGGAGGAGTGATCTGACTGAGTGTGTGTTTGCAGGCCCAGGGTATACCCACTGGGATAAAAACTGGTTGAATTAACGTTGTGTCCACATCGTAAAAAAAACAACAACTGCAATGTGATGACATTGAATCATCATGGAAAACTGATAGGTTTTGAAAAAAGTTATCAACGAAAAGGAATTTTGGATTTTCTTCACCCAACTTTTAACCTAACATTTTTGTTGATTTCAAGTTAAATTCACATTAGTTGACAACTCAATCAAAACTAGATGTTGAAATTATGTCTGTGCCCAGTGAGTACACACTAGTGGGAATATGGGGTCCTGTGGAGATTCCCAGTTCCCCAAAACAAACAGGCTATCAGTCTACACTGTGACCTGCTTGCAAATCTGTTGAAAAGGGAAGAAGAACAACAGAGGTATGACTACCCAGTACATACAAGGGGAACATCATACAGGCCCTTCCACTGTGTGCTGGGTAACCACAAGAACCAACATGACATTTGGCAAAGGCATTTCAATATACAGTATCAGTCAAAAGTTTGGACACATCTACTCATTCAAGGGGTTTTCTGATTTTTACTATTTTCTACATTGTAGAATAAGAGTGAAGACATCACAACTATGAAATGACACATATGGAATCATGTATTAACCTAAAAAAGTGTTCAACAAATCAAAATACACTGCTCAAAAAAATAAAGGGAACACTTAAACAACACAATGTAACTCCAAGTCAATCACACTTCTGTGAAATCAAACTGTCCACTTAGGAAGCAACACTGATTGACAATAATTTTCACATGCTGTTGTGCAAATGGAATAGAAAACAGGTGGAAATTATAGACAATTAGCAAGACACCCCCAATAAAGGAATGGTACTGCAGGTGGTGACCACAGACCACTTCTTAGTTCCTATGCTTCCTGGCTGATGTTTTGGTCACTTTTGAATGCTGGCGGTGCTTTCACTCTAGTGGTAGCATGAGACGGAGTCTACAACCCACACAAGTGGCTCAGGTAGTGCAGCTCTTCCAGGATGGCACATCAATGCGAGCTGTGGCAACAAGGTTTGCTGTGTCTGTCAGCGTAGTGTCTAGAGCATGGAGGCGCTACCAGGAGACAGGCCAGTACATCAGGAGACATGGAGGAGGCCGTAGGAGGGCAACAACCCAGCAGCAGGACCGCTACCTCTGCCTTTGTGCAAGGAGGAGCAGGAGGAACACTGCCAGAGCCCTGCAAAATGACCTCCAGCAGGCCACAAATGTGCATGTGTCTGCTCAAACAGTCAGAAACAGACTCCATGAGGGTGGTATGAGGGCCCGACGTCCACAGGTGGGGGTTGAGCTTACAGCCCAACACCGTGCAGGACATTTGGCATTTGCCAGAGAACACTAAGATTGGCAAATTCGCCACTGGCGTCCTGTGCTCTTCACAGATGAAAGCAGGTTCACACTGAGCACATGTGACAGACAGACGTGACAGAGTCTGGAGACTCCGTGGAGAACGTTCTGCTGCCTGCAACATCCTCCAGCATGACCGGTTTGATGGTGGGACAGTCATGGTGTGGGGTGGCATTTCTTTGGGGGGGCAGCACAGCAACCCCCTACCAGAGGTAGCCTGACTGTCATTAGGTACCAAGATGAGATCCTCAGACCCCTTGTGAAACCATATGCTGGTGCGGTTGGCCCTGGGTTCCTCCTAATGCAAGACAATGCTAGACCTCATGTGGCTGGAGTGTGTCAGCAGTTCCTGCAAGAGGAAGGCATTGGTGCTATGGACTGGCCCGCCCGTTCCCCAGACCTGAATCCAATTGAGCACATCTGGGACATCATGTCTCGCTCCATACACCATGCCACGTTGCACCACAGACTGTCCAGGAGTTGGCGAATGCTTTAGTCCAGGTCTGGGAGGAGATCCCTCAGGAGACCATCCGCCACCTCATCAGGAGCATGCCCAGGCGTTGTAGGGAGGTCATACAGGCACGTGGAGGCCACACACACTACTGAGCCTCATTTTGACTTGTTTTAAGGACATTACATCAAAGTTGGATCAGCCTGAAGTGTGGTTTTTCACTTTAATTTTGAGTGGGACTCCAAATCCAGACCTCCATGGGTTAATAAATTTGATTTCCATTGATCATTTTTGTGTGATTTTGTTGTCAGCACATTCAACTATGTAAATAAAAAAGTATTTAATAAGAATATTTCATTCATTCAGATCTAGGATGTGTTATTTTAGTGTTACCTTTATTTTTTGAGCAGTGTATATTCGAGATTCTTCAAAGTAGTCACACTTTGCCTTGATGACAGCTTTGCACACTCTTGGCATTTTTTCAACAAGCTTCACCTGTAATGCTTTCCCAACAGTTTTGAAGGAGTTCCCACATATGCTGAGCATTTGTTGGTTGCTTTTCCTTCATCCCAAACCATCTCAAATGGGTTGAGGTCGGGTGATTGTGGAGTCCAGGTTATCTGATGCAGCATTCCATCACACCCCTCCTTGGTCAAATAGCCCTTACACAGCCTGGAGGTGTCATTGTCTTGTTGAAAAACAAATAATACTCCCACTAAGCACAAACCAGATTGGATGGAGTATCTCTGCAGAATGCTGTGGTAGCCATGCTGGTTAAGTGTGCCTTGAATTCTAAATAAATCACAGTGTCACCAGCAAAGCACCTCCACACCATCACACCTCCTCCACATTACCCACACATGCAGATAACATCCGTTCACCCACTCTGTGTCTTACAAAGACACGGTGGTTGGAACAAAAAATCAGACCAAAGTACTGATTTCCACTGTCTAATGTCCATTTCTCATGTTTCTTGGCTGAAGCAAGTCTCTTCTTCTTATTGGTGTCCTTTAGTAGTGGTTTCATTGCAGCAATTCGACCACGAATGTCTGATTCACGCAGTCTCCTCTGAACACTTGATGTTGAGATGTGTCGGTCACTTGAAATCTGTCAAGCATTTATTTGGGCTGCAATTTTTGAGGCTGGTAACACTAATGAACTGATCCTCTGCAGCAGAGGTAACTTTGGGTCTTCCTTTCCTGTGGCGGTCCTCATGAGAGCCAGTTTCATCATAGCGCTTGATGGTTTTTGTGACTGTACTTGAAGAAACCTTCTTGAAATTTTCTGCATTGACTGACCTTCATGTCTTAAAGTAATGATGGATTGTCATTTCTCTTTGCTTATTTGAGCTGTTCTTGCCATAATATGGACTTGGTCTTTTACCAAATAGTGCTATCTTCTGTATACCACTCCTATCTTATCACAACACAACTGATTGGCTCAAACAGATTAAGAAGGAAAGAAATTCCACAAATTAACTTTTAACAAGGCACACCTGTTAATTAATTGAAATGCATTCCAGGTGACTACCTCATGAAGCTGGTTGTCAAGAGTGTGTAAAGCTGTCAAGGCAAAGGATGGCTACTTTGAAGATTCTCAAATATAAAATATATTTGGATTTTTTAAAGCACTTTTTTGGTTACTACATGATTCCATATGTGTTATTTCATAGTTTTGATGTCTTCACAAAAAAAAGGGAAGAAGAACAACAGAGGTATGCCTACCCAGCTGTGTCTGCTTCCTCAAGAGAGTGGTACATGCAAGGGGAACATGATACAGGCACTTTCCACTGTGTGCCGGCTAAACACAAGTACCAACATGACATTTGGCAAACACATTTCAATATACATGACCTTAGAATAGACATTGGCTGACATTACAAGTCAGGAACAATTCACATCAAGAGGTCGGACAGAAAGAAAACATGTCATTCAGTCAGAGCTACCAAATGTGTTTCTTCACACCTTGACTGATAAGTGTGTGGGGTACGGTATGGAGCATGAGGGATCTACTGGGAGAAAGAGGAGAGATAACACATTCCCTTAAGCTACACTCATTTCCTCTCTCAGGCACTGTTGCTGCCTCAACAGCTAGTTCACCAGTTGAGAGAGGATGTGCTGGAAAATATGCCTCGGCATTGAGTTACTGTAGAAGAAAAGGAAAGACACTTCAGCAGTATTGGAAACGCCTTTTCTCACAGTCAAGCCAATAGGCAGTGTCATGAGATAGGCTTCGGCTGGAGCTAGTTGGGTCACCCTTCACAAGCTGCACTTCCTGTCCCAAGATGACTTGTCACAGGAAGTCAGGAGGCTAGGTCATCACAGCAACGGCGTACACCAGCCAAACTAAAACTAGCATGCATTTCCCAACACAGCCCATAGAGAATAAATTATAATCCGTAATAGTTTATATAAAAAAAAAATACATTTTTATCTTACATTAAGTGTGATTAAAATATTTCTTCACTTTAATGGAAATTAATTAAATAGGTGGTGACTGCAAAGACAAAGATACGTGTGATAAATTACATCACTATCTTGCCTAAGATACCCATTTATATGATGCATTAACAAATTCAAGGCCTGGCTGTTGCAACAACCACTCTACAGTACACATCTCCTTTCAATAGTCAGTGGGGCATCTTCCTCTGACAGTTCTGCATACTCTGCTCTTTACCCACAGACGCCGAGTTGCACTTTCTTCTTGACAGGAACTGTGATGATCTCTTCTCACCACCTACGAGCCACGCTGAGCCTCTCCCCTGCCCTCCATTCAACCCCCAGACTGCCTCGTATAAATATATGGGGCACCAGCGCTCACAAACAGGAGGGTGAGAAGGTTGGTGAGATGGACACATGCCAACACGCTCAGTTCTGCCCTCACTTGTTTGTCATACTCTATGGGTTTTCCCAGACGTGCCAACTGCAGCGAACATGTTCTCACAACATCTACAGATAACAACAAAGATGAGGAGGAAGCTTATGCAACATTTCTACAAACAACAATATCACAGAATCAACTTGCATCGCCTCTGGTGTTGCCTTCAACAACCACATAGCAGGAAACATGGTGGCATGACTGCACAGCTCTCTGTACAAACAAATAGGAGTCTTTGCAAGACAGAGGTGGGTGGCTGGCTGGCCAAAGGGAGGGCAAAAGCATGCTTTTCTTCACATATTCACTGTAGCCAAATAGCCTCTCCTCACGTTGCCGCAACAAATTGCTGGTTACAAAACTAATGGGATTATCTGTTTTTTTTGTTGCATGTTATTGTCCCACTGATGTAATTTGTGTCCCCAAGACACACATCTAAACCGTGAACAAATGCATAATCTTATTTCCAGATGTGTAATCTTCCTTCACCATCACCAAACATGAGCTAAGGGTTTCAGAATAAGTGGTGAATGAATGCCTCGTGGACCTTTGCATTATAAAGACCAAAGACACAAAACCACGGCCCCTGCACGTCCTTAAGACGTTTGCAGCCGCTTTGAAACGGGGATACAGAGGGTTGATTTTAATATCACACACCATTATAGGCCTATTGACCAGAGAGATCTCTAGAGGTACAGAGCCTCAATGCTACTTCAATTGAAAACTGTGTGGGTAGATGTGCACTCAATGATGTAGGCCTAGCTCTGATTCTGCATAAGCATCCAAGAACACATGAAAAGACTTACTGCCATGTCATAACATCCAGAAAAGGCACAGCTCTATCCACTTTGACGTCGACGACAGCGCCACATTGTGAATCAGATCAAACGTCTGGGCTAGCCTGGGGCGCACTATATCAGATTCAATTTTGGGTTGAGGCCCCTTCATTCATTTCTGACATTTACAGTTGGAGCAGCCCCCTCTCGGAGGCCTCTTGTATCTGGCTCTCTCTGTGGCCCCAGTCAAGTCAGCCACTCTGGAAAAACCCAGCAGTGCATCTGACTTGCATTGCCTGGCTCCACCGTGTGTGTTCCGTTTGGCCCGCATCGCTGGTGGAGTAGAGCGCGCCAATTACCAGCAACTGCTCTCTCCGAGACGAGCATGATGTCATCCCCCAGTCCGCCATAACAGACTGCAGATGAGTGGGGGTTTGGACTAGAGAGGGCTGGGTCTCAAGCCGAATGAATGTGCCTCACACAGGCACAGCAAAGGCACTGAAGACTTAATTAAAACAAGGAGGATTTGACTCTACAAACTGCAGAAACACAGACTTCTAATACAGAATTAATATTTCCTCAATATTAATAGGTGCTTGTGTCACTTTGCGTTGCAAAATCAAAGGTTGTGTAAGAATTGAATTAGAAACACTCCGACAGTTGATGTTAGTGCACCAGCAGTCTCAGATAACAACCCAGGCTACAGATGGGTGTGGCCGACCACATGGGTATTAATGACTGATGTCATAGCTGTTAGCCAGCACAAAACGCCTCTAAGGCAGGACCTCTGTAGAGAGGAACCACACCCCTGAATGAACCACACCCCTGAAGACACAACACGGTGTAAAGGAGAGAAAACAACTGCCTGATGGGGTGTGTTCCCCTGGCCTAGGGCTCTGGAGGACAATATTTTTTTGTGTGGAAAGCCACAGATAGCCAACTGTGTCCTCAGATATCAAAGGAAGGATGAACAATACAGCACAATGAGGCACACACACACTCACACACACACCACTCCATTGATGACTGGTTTTGGTATCATCCCAGAGGGCTTTGCGCTTTTTAGGAAATGTTATAAAGCCACATCAGAGGCTGTCTCCCCTCCCAGAATGGACCTGTGGGTTACTGAAGGCCTCCTTTCATTTCCCCATGAAGTACAGGCCCTTTCTATAACCCCACTCTAAGAAATAACGATTTGTTTTGCACTATTTAGGCGTGTAACGGAAATGGTTTGAAAAAACTGCTCGTGCAGTGACATTCAATGAACGTTATGACAGGGAAACTCTGTGGCATCATCAGGTGGTACACCTTTAAAGGAAGACTCCACCCCAAAACTATGTTTTGGTATTTGTTTCATCTGTCCATTGTTTTTGCTTGTCAGCAATCACATTTTCAGGATATGTAACTTTCAAAATACAGAAATCATCCACATATGATGCAAAACACAGCTTCATATGATGCAAAATGCATCACACCGACGGTTTCTGTATTTTCAAAGTTACATCCTGAAAATGTGATTGCTGACAAACAGACTATGTCAAGAATGGACTAATGAAACAAATACCAAAATATCGTTTTCGGGTGGAGTTTTCTTTTAAATATAGGAGTGCCCTGAAGGTCTCAGAAACTGCAAGACAGGAATGCACTTAATTATATCTGTGTCTAAGAAGAACCAACCAACACATACATAAAACAAGATGAACAGATGGCAGGTTAAGACAAGAGAAAGTGCTAAACAAAATGACATTTGAAAATGACTGGGGTGTTTATCAACAGATTACATTCAGGACGTTTATCAATCTTCCTGGATGACATCAGGTTAAGCCCAATGTTTATCATCCTCAGAAGTAAGAGGCTTCATGGTAGGCACATAACTTTCACTGAGGGAACAGTTTTTTTTGGGGGGGGGGGGCGAAACATTCTACGGCCAAATGACAACAACTCATTTCACTTCCCCTTAAGTTGAAAATGCTTTTTCAAGAGCATCTTGGCTCCTCTTCTGCTGAGAGCAGAGCACTTAGATTTTTTAATTTTAACCTTTAAATTTTGCCTTTAACCAGGCAAGTCAGTTAAGAACAAATTCTTATTTTCAATGATGGCCTAGGAACAGTGGGTTAACTGCCTGTTCAGGGGCAGAACAACAGATTTGTACCTTGTCAGCTCAGGGATTTGAACTTGCAACCTTTTGGTTACTAGTCCAATGCTCTAACCACTAGGCTACCCTGCCACCCCAATGGAAAGCCCTCTGTTAATCTTCACAGGAGGGTCATAGAGTAAGGTGAGGTCAGAACCTTAACAAACCTCAATAAACTTTGAACTCTCCTTGTCTCACTCCTTTGAAAGTGTGATTGTGTGCGGTAGAACTAGCCTGGCTACCATAGAACGATTTGGGGCTTCAGACAATGTAACCTAGCTCAACAGAAGACTGATCATTCGTATGCTACGCTATGTTCAAAATCCTCCTCATCTTTAAGAGAACACCATTGAGAAGACTCATAGGTCAGTCTGGTCTGGGGTTAAGAGGAAATTACCTCATAATCAGAAGTCCCCTCGCCAAATCTCAGTCTATCATGGCTCATGATAGACTGATGGTTTGTTGAATGTCTACACAACTACGAAAACGACAGTCTAGGCCTAAATGTTAAAATAATAACTCTGCTCTGTCCTCTTGACTAAGATCACACCCTATTATATAGCTGCCCTTCTCTCTCTCTGTGGACCTCCACCGTTTCAGTCTGCAAGGCTGTGTGTGTCACTGTCATAGTAACTGGTGAGCTATGCCATGGTTCACATTCCACTGCCATCCACCTCCTGCCCTGCCCACATTTTCCCACAGAACTTTAAACCCCGTGAATGAGAGTCTGCCTTTGTTTTCATGCATTTTTCCTCCAGATCCCAGCAACTTCCCCATGGTAGGAATGCAGCCCGAATGCCAACACCAGCTACCTGCATTAGAGGGCCTTTGTCCGGAAATAGGAGCAGCTGAAGAAGAGAACAGGTCAAAGAGCTTTGACAGTTGATACCTCGGCTCGAAGGAGCCAAGTCCACAATTCTTAGCAAATGAACAGTACATACAGTCAGTCAAGGTTTAAACATGGCAAAGGGGCACAAGCAGAGAGGCAAAAAAAGCATGTCTGCTCAGTTTGAGTCACAAGAGTTGGAGTCACGGGTCACAAGGGCCTCCCCACACACGCCCACCCCCCCCCCCCCGCACAAATCATTCACTTTTCTGCTGATGAGAGAACTGATTGCACGCATAGCACACTCGACACGATCACTATCTAAGGCAGCGTCCCAAATCGCACCCTATTCTCAATATGGTGCACCACTTTTGACAAGAGCCCTTCGGGAATAGAGAATAGGGTGCTTTGGGACACAGATGTGTCAGGAGCCGATATAACACTGTGCTGTGGACTTATCATTTCAGCCCAGAGCTTGGATTGATGAGGCAGTCGTTTAGCCTGGAGTTCTAATTCCATACGTTCCTGCATGCTGACAGTACAGCACA
Source organism: Oncorhynchus masou masou (assembly GCF_036934945.1). Classification (NCBI taxonomy): domain Eukaryota; kingdom Metazoa; phylum Chordata; class Actinopteri; order Salmoniformes; family Salmonidae; genus Oncorhynchus; species Oncorhynchus masou. Next base: position 24,178,255 of record NC_088238.1, read on the forward strand.
GTGGGAGAGACCTGAGGATGCTAGATTAAATAAGCATAGTCTGGGCTTTCAGCACTGCTAAGAGAAGGGTTATAATTGGTGCATAAATTCATTAAAAGTCATTATGTCATAGCCTGCATATACTGGACTCTCGCTGAACAAATACAGTAATTTCTCAACAGAACAGCAATTTGTGATGAAATTCCTAAACCGATGCACCTATTTCCTGACATGATATGGCAGCATGCTGCTCTTCTGATAGCGTATGAATATTGTTAAATTTGATAGGCTACATGAGACATGAGTAACTCCTTGAACAAGAAACCCACATTCTCAAAGTAAACTTGAGAGGAATCTAAACATTTGCAATCATTTCCAATACCAGCCAAAATAAAAAGCCACTGTATGTGTGGGAACCAATGAATGCCGCTGTACATGTTGGAGCAAGAGAATACAGAGGCTTTTGCGATGGCATGCACAGGCAGGGACAGCTATAAGGGCCCTGTGTGAAGACAACAGAGAGGACCGTTTCTCCCCTGTAACCTGAGAAGGCTTATCTCACGGAGTGAGACAGATCACTGATCTGGCCTGGAATCCCGGTCTGACAACTAACGAAGATAAGGTGCTAACAGAGGGATAGTAATAGAGGTGGAATGAATAGAGACTGGGACATCGTATCATGTTAGCTGTTAGCCAACGCGCTGAAGAAGATTAGACCGTCTGAGTTCATTTCCTGGGTGAGCAGCAGACACTGCCAACTGTCTACAAACACAAAGCGAACCAAATCCGAACCACACTTCTCCCTCAGTCTCGAATCTTTAGTTCTGGTGGTCAGACATATGATACAACATCCTCTTAGAAAATGCAGACGTGCGGCTTTAGTTTTACGACCCTCACGCCAACTAGACTCATAGGGAGCAAAGCTGACCGAGGGGAGCGGTAAACTTCATGAGGTCCAGACTCCCTCTGGAGAGGATATATTTTATGAACTCAGAAGGGGAAAGCTGAAGCACGGCAGCCTATAGATGACCTATAGATGTTTCCAGACAGTTTAATTTACGAGTGAATCTTAGACAAGGGTTACTGGTAAGAACCTAGGACTATTAGGAATACCATTTAGCCAGAGTATCGTAGGAACACATGCCTGCATTCACAGTCAGTCAGTGCTGACATCAATATGAGTCAAGGGTCATGACCCTAGAAGCAACGGTGAAGTGTCACAGGCCACCAATCAAAGTACATCACAGGGATACCTCCACAATGAACTGACAGATGGATGTCTCACTGCTCAGCAGATGGAAGACCATCTCAAAAGAATTAGGCGTTGGCCTACATTTACCACTAGACGGTACAGCTATAATTTTTGATAAACCTATTGTGGCAGGTCAGAATCATGCACCTTTACTTTTCAAGAGACAACAAGTGGATAGTGTTTCAGTGCTACATTCCATTATATTATTCTACATTGATACGAATGGAAATATCAAAGCCATGCAAAAGACATTCCCATTCAGCTCTTGTTTGTTATTATTTACATCCTCCCTTCACCATGGACACCAGGGTCTGCACACTCAACACAGAGAGCGAAGCAGAATCATTTCCTCTTTGAAAACCCATTTCATGACAGCCGGTAGATGAGCTAGAGATTTCATGATGACAGGTTGACTTGGATTAAAGTAGAAGAGTAGGCCTAGTCATGACAGGGTGGATGTCAGAGATGAAAGTCGTGGTCAGTGGACATATGGAGGAACATAGGCTTTTCTTCCTGGTGAAGTAAGTGAAAATTCAGCACTAAATCAAACTATTCTAACTAACGCCATTGGCAATGTCCTGGTTCTAGATACGAGATGGTGACTGCAAAGGAAACACAAAGGGGTGGTTTGTCTCTCAATCCTACGAAAGTCATTGTCCTCTGAATAATCTGAAAATGTTGCATTAGACTACTAAGCCCTGAGAGTCAACGGGCATTTCTGTGAATGGAATCCTCTGCACAACAGCATATACTGTAAACACTGCTCAAGAGGAAGGAAGGAAGGAAGACTGGACGGATGACACCAGTGATGTAACACCCCTCTTTTACAGCTACTAAGTCGATCAAAGCAGTGAGAAATGCTCGAAGGAAGCCATGTTGAATTCTGAAACTGCCATCTTTGGCAAGACAGACGGAATACTGGGATGGGTAGGGATATGTCACAAAGATTCACTCACATTCTCAAGCAAACCACTGACCTGAGCTCCTGAATTCCCCCATAAACCATCCACACTCTCCTAGTAACTGGTACACACACATAAACAAAGAACCCAAAGCATTAGGAAACCTTGCCCAAAGACAACACTAGCATTTGAGCGCTGCCACACTGCAAAGCCTGTAGAATATCATCGCCTCGATCAGTTTTGGGGGGAATTCAGTGCAGCTTTCAACTTACTCTAGAAACTTGTAGTGGTAGAACGAATGCACAAGGTGCAGTTTTGAAATTGGGTAGTACATTATCAGTTTTCCTTTTGTCATGTCAGTCATTGCATACCTTAGAGAGCTATTTATAACTTGTCAGAAATGTCCAGATGAAGTAGCCCATGTCAGCTAAAGCTTTTTAGCTAGGTGTTTCAGCCCATAGATTTTGTAGTGATGTTCGAGTCACTCAAATATCACATCAATACACATTAGACATGGCACAATATATAGATTTGCAAGAAAATCTGCTTTAAAACTGCAAAATGTTCTCTGCACCCCATGACAAAATGTGTAGAATTGCAGGAAATACGTTTTAAACCTGCAAAATGTTCTCTCTGCCAACAAGAGGGCTGTGGACAGTGTGTGTCACGAACAGTGCTTGTGCCCATAGAAATAGATGACACTGTGGTCAGGCAATGAGTTCAGCTGACCCACATGCTAGTTTAGTCTCTTCCCTCGCTCTTGGCATGTCAAGAACTGTCACTGTTATGGGCAGAGATAAGTCACCTTGCCAAGATCTAGAAGAGTAGATCCTGTAAACACAATACAGTAACCAATACCCTCCAGACCAACTAAAAACCTTCCAAATACAAGAACGGTTCATAAGGTGCCTCCCATAAGGTGTCCACTGTCCAGGTGGGTAATGACAGTACAAAGGACAGACGACAGACTGGGAGGCTCAACAATGGTGGTGCAGACATGTAGCGTTTGCCACACGTATGGATAGGAGCTAATGTGTCACCTGTGTTAAGGTAAATTAAATGTACACTGGAGCCACATGGTGTGGTATGGAGGGGTGCGTCACGGCAGGTGTTCTCCCTGAGTGAAAATTGTGGCGCACGCCAGCCATCTTGTGATTATATAATTCATGCAATAACACCTGGTTAGTGTTGGCCTCATTGTAACTGGGCATCAATAATTAATTTACAACTATAATAGAAGGGAAAGAGAGTCTGTCATCTTACTTCAAGCTCAGAATTATTTTGGACGCATTGTCCTATGTCATTGTTTTACTGCTGTAAGTACTGAAATTCAAAACTGTTATTTGAACTATCAAGGTCAAATATCTCCAGATGCAAACACACCTGCGTCCTATTTTTCTGTTCATTCCTCGTGCTATTATTTTTCTATTGTTGGAAAGTAAGTAAGAATCTCACTGCTTGTCTACACCCGCAGTTCACGAAGCATGTGACAAATGACATTTGATTAAAAAACAGAGCAGCATTTATAGGGGGCAGCCCAAAAATATATATCTGCCAATCAAGAGTGAGGTTTAAGGCGCAGATACAAAACTGTCACGGTTATGTAGGGTCGAGAGTAGACTCAAGCGTCAACTCTAGAAATGCAACATCTAAAAGGAAGTGACATGCCAGCAAAAGCACTGTACATCACCACTGTACATACTGAACGCATTACTCTGCTACCGTCCGTTGACTGTGGGTGGGAGATGCCCACGTAGGCTACTACCAGTGGCACTGTGCAGATGTCTTCCATTCTGTCAGTGCGAGGCAGGCTGCGAGCACACTGACACCATTTCAACTGGTCCTCAGTGTCTTGGCTAAGGTAGTGGGAACAGTTTTTTATTAACTATGTGTGAGATTCCCCAGACAGACGGCCTTTACCAAGTTTTACATGTACTCTAAAGTATGTACTGTGAAGTATGTTGAGAAGGAATAGGTGGATTGGAGATATTCTATCTGCCCCTCATTCTCCTTCTCTGAGAGAAAGATGATCGGCAAAGGACCAATAGAAGAAAAATAATATAGAAGAACAGAAAATAACAGAATAGAGACGACGGAAGAACGTAACATTTCAATGCATGTCATTCCAAACCACATTTAATTATGAGTATTGAGAGAGCCTGTGGCACATAAGGTGGGTGTTTTAGGTCTTGCAGAGCTCACTTCAGTAACTGTAAAAAGACGCAAAACATTTTCAGGTGTTGCCTGGGAAAATTACAGTTTATTTCTCTGTTGACAGCATTATATTGGTAGTGAAATTGAAACAGAACAGAGTACCGGTAACTAATGTCTAAACCAATTGTTCTGAAACAAGGTGAGTCACATATTTCCATGTCAGGCAAATATTATCACCAATGAGTCAATGGCCTTTTTCAGGTTTTTCCCCCAGAACACCTCAACTCAGCACACTCTTCAAACCACCCGTCTTATCGTGGTTTCAGAACGTGTGGTCTCTGAAGCTTACAAGATGACTGTACTAATGACAGGGTGAAGGGCCTTTGCCGCCACCTATTGGCTAAACTCAGTAATGCCCTATGAATGTCCAACGTATCCAGCATAAACAAGACCTCTAAACATATACACACGACACCAAATATACTTAAACAAATCCATGTAATTGCACATAAACAATGACCCATTACCCATAATTTTAAAGTGAAAATCATCAAGATAAATGACATCCCCAATGCTACATGAAGACAACAACCCCTCCACAAGGTAGTCTCCTGCAGTGAGTGCACCTTGTGTTTGGTCCTTGATTGCTACGGTCTCCAGTCTCCACTCTTTATCCATTTAGCTCCATCAGCCTGAGGACCACTCCTGTTGCTTTCCCTCTGGGGTTCGTCTGTAGAGCAGCATATATGCTGTGTCTTCTCTGTTAACAAAGGATAAGACACCTGTCAACTGATGCCACCCCCCCCCCCCCCCAGAATTGATCATGTATATTACTGAGAGATGTCGCCATTCTAAAGAGAAGTAATTGTGTGTTAAAACCTTACCTTTGACTTCCTCCATAGGTGTTCTGTACTTCCTTCCAGCTAACCTGTGTTTGTGCAAATGTTGTTACTTTTAATGATACCAAAGAAAGGTATATGCATAATACAAACTTGCTGAGTGGTGTAAACATTCTTTCACTCATTTTCTCTTACCTGCCGTACAGAACTATCATTAGCGTAGTACCAGCTTTGGTTCTTGTGACGAACGTATGCTGTGTAGTGTCCAAACATGGCAACGCCGGAGTGCACTATGACTGCACACAAACTGTACTGGCTGTCACTCTGAAAGAACGAACAAATACAATTTGATGTCTGTCAGTAAAGCTGTACTATTTCCCTCCAATTATGTTGTGAAAAAATGTAATTGTGTTTGTAGGTCCATGTGTAATTTGTTAATGAGCATAATGTAGTATATTAGCATATCTCAAACAAATATGGTAAACATATGCCTATCTACCTGTACAAAACGTTCTGACAGTGCCTCTGCTGTCAAGATCTCAGAAATGTTCAGGGTTTCTGGGAAGGTGACTTTGTAGTGTAGTTTCCTGGTGTAACCGTGGGAATTACGGAATCTCTTCAGGTGAAGACACAAGACAGGGGGCAGGGAGATGAGTTTGAAGCCCTACATAAGAAAGAACAAGATGGAGTAATTCAGTGAACAGGCAAATCACAGCAGTCTCTACAATGGAACATCCTTTCAGTTATAAAGAGCTGACCTGTTGGGAGGGCTTCTTTTCTCCACATCTTTCACAGTAGCACTTATCTCCATCCCTTAGTTCCTGACGCTTGAAGAAGAACCGCATACAGTCCTCCTGGAAGACCACAGAATAGGAAAGACACAGAGACTCCATTTTAATTTTAAACAAACCACATCCTCCATTTGACAGCTATTAAAAAGGGCAATGTAACATTCAGGGCTAAGTACATTGAATAGAATCCCAATATAAGAGAAAACTCAAGCCAAGTTTTAGGGAACCCTCACCAGGGAGTCATGGCTCTCCCTTATGTGCATGGGGAGGCTGAGTAGAAAGCTGGTCCCAGTTTCGATGTATTTACATTCTAGACACTGAAGGTATGTCTCCATGGTAACCTTGTACAGAGACTGAATCTCCTGAGCCTGGGGATGGAGAACACAGACAGAGAAACTTCTTATTGTATCATCTCCAACATGCTTTTTGTTGGGTGTCCCTGTTGTTATTTTTTAGTTGAGCTAATATTATGTCAATTTAAGTAGTACATACTAAGGCCTTGTCACTCATCTGTTGTTGGATAAGGTTTAGAATGGAGAGGAATACCTCATCTGCATCCTGCTGAACATTGTCTGAGAAACACATTATTGTCAATGTTAAAGTTGCAGACAGAAAAATTACATTCTTTATAATCCATAAATGTTGTTGCTTTTTCTCTCCATGTAATGTCACGTAGACTATTCATACAGCAGATGTCATTTCTGTCCAGGCAGTGCAGGAAGTCTCGATGACGAGCAGGCTGGGATTGGTCACTCTGCATGGCTAGTAGCGCCTTCCTCAGATACAGAGGGACACTCTCCTTGTCAACTGGGTTCCACCTAAGAACATAACATTCCAAGCACTCAATGCTTTCCCACAAGCAGCCTGATAACTACCAGTAAACTAACCAATGTCTTTGTTACATGTTGATTCTTAATAGCAAAGTATTGTAACCTGCCACCTGGCTTACCCTTCTAGCAGATCCACCAGTTCCCAGGTGGCAGAGAAGGACTGCAGCAGAGCGTTCACACAGCATGACAGGCCATAGTTCCTCAGACCTCTTAGGCCTTTGGGCATAAATATGATCAGAACAACATAGCTGCATGCCTCAATTCTATCCAGACAGTTAAGTAATAATAATAATGTCTCACAGGAGGTTGGTGGCACCTGAATTTGGGGTGGACCGGCTTATGGTAATGGCTGGAGCAGAATCTGTGGAATGGTATCAAATACAACAAACCTTTGGTTTCCATGTGCTTGATGCCATTCCATTCACTCAGCAGCCTTCTGTGCTTGTGTCCATATTGATCAATGCAGAGTGTGTGGTGTAAATCAGCCACTGCTGATTATGGTCAGAATTTCTTGCTGACCATGTGATCTGAACAGGCAAAACTCAGGACCCTATAGCGCCTCAGTAGGGTTCAGTTATAGGGAAAAGTGTAAAACAGGTCCCGTGATCAGGGAAAAATAACCAGCCCATTGGCTTGTTTCAGAATCTACTTTCCATCATATGCATTCAATCCAAGCCCGTACCTTGTGACCTACTCCCGATAGGTAGACTCCAACTACCGACGCACATTGAGAACATTCTTCGTGACATCATGGATATCGTTTTAGCTGATCTATTGCTGGACTACTGCTGTTGAGTTAAGAAGTCCAAGGGGTCCACCTCCCTGTGAGTGAAATACAAATTAATAACTGGATCGTCATCATACATTCTTACATAGCTGAGTTTACTCAACTTTGAGAAACTCGTCTAACATTAGAGGTGCATTTTTTTGTGAATCCAAAACACTGCATATAGCATAATATGTTTTTATTTTCAGCAACTATTTCACTTACTTTATCGATCTCATTGACGACCCACAGCCTTGGGGGGGAAACATATGGAAAAGACGCGACGACCGCAGCATCACTTTCACTTTCTATTTCTGGCAAACTTTAGGTAAAATCGAAACTAACGAAACTGAGTCCATGATATCGCCATCTGCCGGCCTTTGGGCTAAGTGCCATTCATTTCTACCGATTTCTATCTTATCTTATTGTTGGGCTTTGTTGAGGTCGCCACATACAGTATTTTAAAACAGCATTGAGTGTCATTTGCATGTAAAATTCCATGTCAGGACTATAAAGTAGTTGACAGCGACAGTTTACACAAAATGACCTTCTGTTATGTAAAAGGTTGTTCACATAGTTCTAGACAGCTGTGTACGCAACAATTTTAAATCAGCATGGAGGCAACCTTGCGCAACAAGAGAAAATATGGGACTTATTATGGGACAAGATACATAACTACTGATGGGGACCTCCTTCAGAGCGGTACACTATGAAACCCACATAGTTGGTTGGATGGCATTCCCTAGTGACAAACCTGATCAAACTGTAATTTCTTCCATGAAGAATGAGGATGAAACTCCCAGGAGTTGAGGTTTTCATGTCAGGGGCGTCATTTTCTAATCCTAGGGTAAACCAGCTAACCATAGTCCTAAAGCTAGCTAACCGGGCAAACAATCCGCATGTCCCTAAAGCCAGCCCTATAATACCGCTAAACTGGGTTTGCCATTTAATTGGGATTGGAATGATTTTAGTTGCCAATTTTAAATTGTTGAGCTAGGTAGGATATGGTGACTGCCATACCCAAATGACACCCTACTTCAAAGGTCCAAAACGTTGGTCCCAGACTCGAACGAGGACAATCAGACCCGGATCCAAACGGATCCGGTCATTTAAAATAAAAAAGTGACCAGACCCGAATGGATACAATGACAAGTCCGATTTTTGAACCCGGTCACTTGTTTTTTTTTTTTTTACCAATGATAATAAACCCTAAATTGCTGATATTTGTATTGCCCAATGAGAGGTTTTGAAGCCACCGTCCGCCATATTGGTACTCCTCACGAGGAGCAGTCCTCATAGACGGGTTGGATGTTTAGCAACAAAATCGACTTGTGCGCAACTATGGGGCAAAACAGGTGGGGTTATCTTAGATGGTCGACAACATGTTAACTCTATTATGTCTCCAAATGTTTAATGGAAACATAAATATATTTGCATAATGAGCACCTGTTGTCTCTCAAATACATCGTTACAGTTGTTGATTGGCTTGCTAGTGAATTTTTGGCATATTAGCACTGGCATAAAATCAGTCAGTAAACAAGACATGGTATCAAGCACAAGATAAAACTAGCTGAAACGAGCCACCTACAATTCCCCACACGGCAACTTCTTGTCATTGTTAACAGCTATCTCACCGTTCAGAATCGTAAAAAAAGCACAGCTTCCGGCCACATCAATGCTCGTGCATTATTTATGTGACGTTGTCAGCCAACCCATCATAACAATTACAATCACTTGGTTTAATTTCATTCTTGGTGCATAACTTTACACTTACATTCTGGTGTGTTCATAAGAATGAATAAAGTGCTACTTTAATGAGCAAAAATATACTTTTCAAAATGTTTACAAAATTGTGTTTAATGCAAAGAATACAGATGGATTGTATTCAAAAAATGAAGGAAACCCCTAATTGTGCAAACATTCAACTAATGCACAGCAGCAGATACTGTAAATGTACTGTACTATAAATGTATAAAGCTTATAATGTACACAACTACTTCATGTTTGCAATTTGCCATTATTTAATACAGTGTGCAAAGCTATCATCAAGGCAAATGCTGGCTACTTTGAAGATTCTCAAATATACATTATATTTTTATTTTTTTAAACACTTTTTGGGTTACTACATGATCCCATGTGTTATTTCATAGTTTTGATGTCTTCACTATTATTCTACAATGTAGAAAATAGTACAAATAAATAAAATCCCTGGAATGAGTAGGTGTGTTCAAACTTTTGACTGGTACTGTATATTTTTATGTAGCTATCCCACTTCGCGAAGAGTAGTTACGGTATCGGTACCTAATAATTTGGTCACTGGATCTGATACCTTGTATTAGAAACAATACTGAAGCTTCTGACAATTGTGAGAGCAAAATTGCAAGATTATGTTATAATTCTGTAATTGCATCAACTGGTTATTTTATGCAACAGAATAGAGGGTTCTTATAACTCTACTGTGTCTGTGTGAACTGAAAGTGGGCCTCTGGGGGATTTAACACTGACAGGAGATTTATGATGTCTTTGGATGACACCGCATTCCAGAGTTAATGTTTCTGTACTGGGGTACCAGGGGGAGATGGCTCCAGTATGGAGCTGGGGGGGGCAGACCCTGGTCTCTACACAGTTTTTACAGCAGATACTGTCTGTGAAAGTATCTTTCATACAAATCTTTACATTGTGACCCATTCCATACATCTGTTGTTTACCATGTATACTGAAGGAGGATGGACTTTGCTATAAAATGCTGTAACTGAAACAAGCTTGTTCAGTTCTTAGTGATCACCTCCAGGGGTGATTACCAACCAGCTCCATTACTGCACAAATTAAATAATAAAGTTTGATTGTTTTGAAGAAATCTAAGCCTCTCCTTTTGATTACAATAATTCTACAACACAATTTACTACTGGAGAACACGGGTGACCACATGTCTTATTGAAATATCATTGTTGTTGACAATTTATGTAACCAAAATTATTCACAGTTGTCTTCTCATTTCCATATAATCTGTCACGGATCTGCGCCCCTATAGGGCATAAGCCAACATCTCTCCTTATCGCTGTCTGCTAATACACTCAAATCATGTTCAAACAACATTTGAATATCTTTTTTCTTTTCTAACCATGGATGAGGCTTTCCTCCAGAACTTATAGGCAACCTTTTACCACTATCTTCATACACTCTACTGCCTCAATGTTGCTGTGGCTGGGACTTTCATCCCTCTTACAGATCTCAGAGGGGAATACCCCCACTAGGGACCTATCTTACATGGAACCTACCCTACACCATATAAACTCAGCAAACTCAAGTCCCTTTTTCAGGACCCTGTCTTTCAAAGATAATTCGTAAAAATCCAAATAACTTCACAGATCTTCATTGTAAAGGGTTTAAAAGCTGTTTCCCATGCTTGTTCAAAGAACCATAAACAATTAATGAACATGCACCTGTGGAACGGTTGTTAAGACACTAACAGCTTACAGACGATAGGCAATTAAGGTCACAGTTATGAAAACTTGGGACACTAAAAGAGGCCTTTCTTGTGACTCTGAAAAACACCAAAAGAAAGATGCCTAGGTCCCTGCTCATCTGCGTGAACATGCCTTTGGCATGCTGCAAGATGTGGCCAGGGCAATACATTTCAATGTCCGTACTGTGAGATGCCTAAGACAGCGCTACAGGGAGACAGGACGGATAGCTGATCGTCCTTGCAGTAACAACACCTGCACAAGATTGGTACATCCGAACATCACACCTGCGGGACAGTTACAGGAAGGCAACAACAACTGCACGAGTTACACCAGGAACGCACAATACCTCCATTAGTGCTCAGACTGTCCGCAATAGGCTGAGAGAGGCTGGACTGAGGGCTTGTAGGCCTGTTTTAAGGCAGGTCCTCACCAGACATCACCGGCAACTACGTCACCTATGGGCTCAAACCCACCATTGCTGGACCAGACAGGACTGGCAAAAAGTGCTCTTCACTGACGAGTCGCGGTTTTGTCTCACCAGGGGTGATGGTCGGATTCACGTTTATCGTCGAAGGAATGAGCATAACATTGTGGCCTGTACTCTGGAGCGGGATTGATTTGGAGGTGGAGGGTCCGTCATGGTCTGGGGCGGTGTGTTACAGCATCATCGGACTGAGCTTGTTGTTATTACAGGCAATCTCAATACTGTGCGTTACAGGGAAGACGTCCTCCTCCCTCATGTGGTACCCTTCCTGAAGGCTCATCCTGACATGACCCTCCAGCATGACAATGCCACCAGCCATACTGCTTGTTCTGTGCGTGATTTCCTGCAAGACAGGAATGTCAGTGTTCTGCCATGGCCAGCGAAAAGCCTGGATCTCAATCCCATTGAGCACATCTGGGACCTGTTGATTCGGAGGGTGAGGGCTAGGGCCATTCCCCCCAGAAATGCCCGGGAACTTGCAGGTGCCTTGGTGGATGAGTGGGGTAACATCTCACAGCAAGAACTGCCAAATCTGGTGGAGTCCATGAGGAGATGCACTGCAGTACTTAATGCAGCTGTTGGCCACACCAGATACTGACTGTTACTTTTGATTTTGACCCCCCCCTTTGTTCAGGGACACATTAATCCATGTCTGATAGTCACATGTCAGTGGAACTTGTTCAGTTTATATCTCAGTCGTTGAATCTTGTTATGTTCATACAAATATTTACACGTTGTTTGCTGAAAATAAACGCAGTTGACAGTGAGAGGACGTTTCTTTTCTTGCTGAGTTTACTTACAACCGTTACACAATGGGCCTACTGAATAAACTCAGGTTTTCTCGGTCCAATTCTCAACTCCCCAAGATTTCAGAATGAGTGGTAACAGGTGTAGGAACTGTGCCTACCATGTTTCTGGTACCGGCTACAGTTTCACTGATTCGGACTCTAGTTCAACTGTAAATAGTGGTGAACCCTGCTCGCAGCGCCAACTGTTAGCTTCTAAATAAACAGAGTAAAAACTCACGGACGAGTAGTAAAGCTCAAACCAAGTTTATTCACCCAATGGTTCAAACAGCTGAAAGACAAAGACATTTTTACACTGTTATTTAAACCCTCCTCCTATGCCGAGTCTCCTCCCTACACATCTGGACAGCCAATAGATCACCGTTGCTAGACAGGACTTCAGTGATTCCTGTTCTTTCTCACTTCATCTGACTTGATTTCGTCCCAAATTCCTCACTTCTCCCCAACTCACGGGTGACTTGTACCAGACTGTGTCCCTTCTCCTTTCCATAGGATACCTGATGTCTAACCATAACATGTTATGACAGAATATAAATGTTCTGCATTCCCTTCCCTCCCTCAGTGACATGAATAAGGATATTTCATATTTTCAAGTTTAGAAGTCAGAACCCATCAATGCAAAGAAAACAGACTGATTATATTCATAAAATGAATGAAACCCGTAGCCGTTGAACTGATGCGCATCAGCAGATACTGTAAAAGTACTGTACTGTAAAGGTATAAAGCTTAAAATGTACACAACTACTTCATGTTGTGAGGTTTGCAATTTGCCATTATATAAAGTCAATAGCACTACAAAAATGTGTGCATTCTCGAAAACGGATAATTGCACATCTAGTAATCATAGTAAGGTGCATCCCAAGATTAGCTGTAATTTGTCAAACACAGTTAACAGAGTGCTAAATCCATTTCTCTAATTCAAGAAAGCATAAGTTTTTGCCTCAGTTTAATATCAAAGGGTTCACAGTTCACACCTCACAGTCAGCCTCAACTAATGACACATGAGTTGTCAGATTTAGGTGCAGGGGTTGGTGCTGGTCTGTATTTTGGTGCTGGTCTAGGTGTTGGAGCAGGTACAGGAGCTGGACGGTAGTATTGCTGGTAGTCTTGCGACCATGCGTCGTCATCACCATAATGGATGAGGTACTCTGGGTACACCTGGTGCTTCTCAAACACCACAAAGATGGAGGGGTTGCTGACATCATCCACACAGCTGTCGTAGAAGATGGTGTCCCCTCCGTCCTTCGAGGGGGGCCGGAGGTAGCGGGAGTGCCCTTCGGTGTAATCTCCCACCAACACACGACAGACAAACATGGACCTCATATCTGATTGGCCAGTGTAGCTGTTGGAGTATTTGGCATCCCTGGCAAAGTAACTCCCTGAAATTGGATGTTAGGAGATGAAGGGGTAAGCAGTAATCATTAATCACAGGAAAATATATTATATCAATGATATATCATCTCGCTTTATGTTAATAATGAGAAAGAAATGTAATTGCACAAGCACATGACACAGCTCACCTTTCCCATAGGCTGTTCCGTTTAGTCCACAGATCCGCCAGTCAAAGTTGTTAAGGCAGATGGCATGGAGGTATTTGGAGTCTGTGCCATGGAAAAGCTGTTTCTCCGTCACATTCCTCCCTCTGTTGTTCTTCTTCATGAGATCCCTTTGCCTTGCAATCAGAATAAAATAAAAAATTCCATTTGCCTTGCAATCAGAATTACACAAATACATCTCTTTGCCTTGCAATCAGTGTATGTCCTCTAGAATCACTGTAGACAATGTGCAGAATGTATTGGGAAAAAAATTGTATTTCTTTTGAGATGATATTTGTGACAGAAAGTTAGTCGAGAGAGAGAATGCTTGTATAATGTGCAATTATTGTGGGTGCAGCCAGGAAGTGAGCATCAAGCTGTAGCTCATCCGGCCGCGATTGGGAGTTCCGTAGGTCGGCGCACAATTGGCCCAGCGTCGTCCGGGTTTGGCCACCATTGTAAATAAGAATTTGTTCTTAACTGACTTGCATATATATATATATATATATATATATATATATATATATATAATATATATACACACACAAATACATTTCAAAAAAATATCTGCAAAAAATATGAAAAAATAAAAATATTCTAGACCATTCAATAACTGATTGTCAGTTGAAAGTGTGTGTAGTCTTAGGGAACGTACCACTGAAAGACTTCCCAAAGGGCTTTGTTCTGAATCCTCTCGATTTGGCGGATGCTGAAGCCTCTCATGGTCTTCTGAAAAAACCCTTGAATCTCCTTAAACTCCACTGACAAGCACGGAAGGTCGACTCTCTAATAGGGACATGATGGGAGACAGAGAAACTGTCATAATACACCATTAGCCTACCATGTAGGGACAGATTGGAGCAGTTATTTGCCCAGGAACAAAACAAACAGCCATCTCCATTGGTCTAAGTAGCAGGTTCCTTGCATCTGGTATGTACTGTATATAATACCTTGTATCCTGTTTCAGGAGTTTGTGCCTTGTCCCAGTGTCCTGGTAGAGCTCTGAAATTTGAGTGATTGATCGGAGCCCTTTTGCTGAAATGTAGAAGAACAATAAATATTTTCCTTGGTGCCCCGACTTCCTAGTTAATAACATTTACATGATTAGTTTAATCACGTAATAACAATTACAGAGAATTGATTTGATAAAATAACAGTCTTCACTTTAATGATGCCAAAGACACGGCATCTGACGCCATTTTAATCAGGAGAATCTCCTCTTTGTAATGATGTAAGTTTGGGCAGCGAGCTCTGCTGTCATCAAACGCTAGTCTTTAAAATGTCAGAAATCACACATTACTGTTGGAACGAGGCTGCCCCATTGTTTCTCTATGGGGAAATTGTACAAGGACATGACATGTCTGTCTACTTCCCCAAATATCTCACAATGTGTATATTTAGATTTTTTTCACATCGGACATAATTATTTTATCAGAAGAATCTCCTCTTTTTAATGATGCACCAAGTCTGGGCAGCGAGCTCTGCGGACACCGATCGCTAGACCAGAAATAGTCCGAAGTTAACATTTTTCCCTACTTCCTTGTTACGCAGATGTAAGCACACTTGACATTGATTTGTTATTTATCAGTTTTGTCCGAAGTACAGATTGTAGTTGTAAAATAAAAAGGGATACTTTCTTTGGTGCCATTTAGGGGAAATGGGATTCTAAGTATCACTTCAGTCAGAAGAGGCTTATCGAAGGTTCGTTTCAATTCATTTGCTATTCGCGCTGGTGTTCCAGCTCAGCCAAAGTTCTTTGGCCATTTACATTTACATTTAAGTCATTTAGCAGACGCTCTTATCCAGAGCGACTTACAAATTTTCAGCCTTGGGTGAATTTTTACTTATTCTATTGGCCAGCCTACCAGCAGAGCTAGCTGATAAATCGAGCTCTTGCCAAATCCAGTCAGGAGGAGAGAGAAAACATATTCTCCCCCAAGAAAATCCTTCAATGCAGATATTTGCTGTTCTTTCAATTAAGCTATTCCCTCCAGTTCTTATATAACTGCTGCTATGGCAGCATCAACACCAACCTCCAGGCGCTTCTCGTTGTCATCATAAACTAAACCACCTCCACAGATTATCAGAGGACGCTGATTGGTCCGGCCATACGGTGGAGGGAGAGGGATGTGCTCAAATGGTCTTAATCTGGTTGTTGACAGACTGTATCCGTGTGGCGAAACAGAATGTAAGCTTGCGTGATCAGGATGGTTCGTACGAGGCTATAGTGCTACGGCAAAAATCAAAATGTGCACCCAGTGGGGGCCATGGACCGAGATTGGGAAACCCTGGTCTAGCAAAGTAAACATACAAAAAACATGATTTACAGTCAGCTACTCCTCTTCTATAGACTACTTTCAAGGCAAGAGAACACACGAGGAGCCTAGTGGTGAAGTGAGTGAACAATCCCCAGGAGAGTCATATCAAGATCAAATTGATCCATACAAAAAACATTTACAGCTTCATCTTACCTGGTTTTGATAGTTTGTGCATCAGCTGAAGAGACAAACACAGGCCGTCTTCTCACAACCTTCTTGGTGCTGTACTGCTTGTTTGTTTGAATCATGTCTGAAAAGGAGCAGAACTGTTATAACAACAGACAGTTCACTTCATATTCAGATGTCATTCTCTTGCCATAGTGACTCCATCCAGAACTATCTCAATTTGTCACATACAGTAGTAGCTGTAAGAATCACTGCATATCTGTTCGTAATATACTATGTATGGTGTATATGGTTTTAAGGCTGCAGTTGGTTTATCTTGGATATCACGTCATCTGTGCTCACCTGGGAAACTGAGTTCATAGGTCTGTGACCCCGCGGTGAACTCTATCACAGCCTTGTTGTCTTCCTGGAACCTCTTCTCCAGGTCTTCACTGGTGATGGTGGCTGCCCTGTGTCCACTGATCTGTAGGGCAAGACAGAAAACATGGGGGTTATGCATTATTAGCATCATTTTGATTTAAAGAGGGACTGAACTCTGTCCTATTCAACCTTCACTATTCAACAGTGACCGTCGTCACTCACTGCTGATGCGTACTGGATCCAGTTTCCATACTCATCCTCCCAGAACCAGGCCCACTCTGTGGTGAGGATGAATATAGGCTGTAGCACAGAGGAGACGGTGGAGAGACGCCGGGCTTTGTTCAGGCCGCAGGTCATCGTATCAAAACACACAGGCGGGACTCCACGACTAGACAAGAGAGAATAAAAGACAGCGAACAATCAGCAGTCACAATAGGAGAAGCTGTATATCAAACTAACTAGAAGCGTATATGGCATTAACATCTCATCGTATTAGCAACTAGCAACATTTGCTCACCATTGACCAAGTGGCCTACGTGTTACTGTCCATTCAAGTTCATTCTTCTTAAAGGTAGAGCCCACCTGTTTGTCTTTGCTGGGTCGCAATAGTCCTTCTCAATCACCTCGTTGTCTTGTAGAGCTGTCCAGTTTAGTCCCTCCCTCACCTCCCATTGGTAGGGCATGGTAGAGTGGGCTTTAAAGCACTTATCTGAAATATGAGTAAAGTTAGGTGTTGAAGTCTTATGTTTATTAAGCTGTACGCATTGATTATTCTTAAAATTATACTTTGAAAATGCTATCTTACCACCGTGTATGCAACTGCCCTTGATGAAGTACATACATATTTCAGATTTATCTGAAAAAGAGAACAGGATATTTAATTTACCATGCCAATAGAATCAACATCTATACATTTTGATAGCTTGTGACAGGGAATGTTCATCATTCATTGGCTCTTAATACCAGTTAATAACCATGTAAATACACTGTAACTGAGCACATGAAATAGTTTCTTGCCATTACCATGATGTGGTCTGTTGGACCGCTAGCTTATGTTAATGGTGGCAATAGCAGCATCATTGTCACACCCTGACCATAGTTTATTTTGTATGTTTCTATGTTTTGGTTGGTCAGGGTGTGATCTGAGTGGGCATTCTATGTTGGATGTCTTGTTTGTCTATTTCTATGTCTGGCCTGATATGGTTCTCAATCAGAGGCAGGAGTTAGTCATTGTCTCTGATTGGGAACCATATTTAGGTAGCCTGGGTTTCACTGTGTGTTTGTGAGTGATTGTTCCTGTCTCTGTGTTTTGCACCAGATAGGGCTGTTTTCGGTTTTCGCACATTTGTTATTTTGTTAGTTTAATTGTGTATAGTTTCGTTATTTAATAAAATGAATCACAACTACGCTGCATTTTGGTCCGCTCCTCCTTCCCGCAACGAAAGCCGTGACAATCATGCTCAATCTCTTGGAGTGCCCCGAATCTGGCAAGCATAGGAGTGGGGAATAGGGGTGCTGGAGTTGCTGCAGCACCCTCCAAAAATATATAATTAGCCTACTCCTGTCTGTATAGACATTTATAAAAGCATTCAAAATAATACACCAAAGAGACGCCATTTGGGCAGCAAGCGCGCCAAATATCCAACTGCTTGTTGCGTTGTGGCCATAGAAATAGAATCAATGGAAGGGTCTTGGAACCTCTAACCCTGGCAATTTGCCTAGTAAACTCATGAGTACATTCAAGATGGCTGCCAGTCCAGACCTCAATGGACACAACCATTCTATGGGTTCTATTTCTATCATTGCAGTTGTCAGTGAAGAGCAGCTATAGGCCTTTTGTAAATGTCTAAATACAATTGCGGGGAAAATGTAGTTTGAAAAGAAAATGCCTCTTGCTGAGAAGAGAAGACTAATCTGTCTGCAGATGCTACCAAATGTTTTTTCAACAACTCCAAATAAGCGAACAGACTATTTTTTTTTTATTGGCACAAGCGAATCGGCCATCACCGGTGAGTAGCCTACGTATATTCATGCTATCTTTATCAATAGGTAAGCCAGTGCCACATTATATTTTATTTAGCAGCCTATACTCTAGCCCAGGTTCTCTTAAACCATGAGTTGGGCCCCAAAGTGGGCCCTGGTCATGTGAGAAGTGGGTTGCTGTTATGAGAATGCATCTATAATCACACACTATTTCTTCTAACACCTACAATATATTAGGAAGTAGCATTAGGTTCAACTAAATGCTATGTTCTCATAAATTATACAAACTCACTTTATTTAATTATTATTTATTGACTTATGACATGCTAATAACAGTGTAGCCCTTATCGTAACTACTCGGTGGGCCTCTGTTAGACTTGTTACTTGTGTTAGCGGTTGCATTAGCTTTACCTCTTTGATGTTGCCCTTTGCCTTGCTTGGCATGTTCTTGCTTTTGCAACCACTCCATGTTCATGTACACAGACTTCAGGGAGGCAATGAGCTCGTTGGGCACCCCTCTGTCCTGCAGGATTTTTAATGGGTGGGGTTCGTAGAAATCATGACACCTGGGACAGTTGCAGCTACCCTTGAGATACATCTCACAGATGTGGAGCCTCTTGCATGTCTCGCCATCCTGGCATTTGCCATACTCTCCAACACCGTTGTTGTAGTTGTGGCACACCTATCAGAAGGAAAATGTTTGTGTGAGAAGAAAATACACACAAACACACATGCATGCACGCACACACATACACATGCATGCATGTAGGAGTACACACACACAATATTCTGGGATATTGCATTTATATTTCTGCACACTACAGCACAAGATTGGAGGAACATGAACTTAATTTAGATCATGATCACGAAACACAAGGCCTTAAACAGACAGAATATACTTTAGCAAAGGGGCCTACTGCAGTGTTACGTACTTGTGGTAAGAAGAAGCCATCATTCTGAAGCAGCAGGGTGCACAGCTCAGATCTGTTCAGTTTCTCCAGTCCGTGTTCTTTCAGGACTCTGCTGTTGTCCCCCGAAGTCAGGTCATGGTTGAAGCGACATCCTCCTCTGTTGTCAAAAGTAAACATTTTCTTGATACACCCTTCCATCACACTGGGCACAAACTGGTTGAATCAGCGTTATTTGTCATTGTATTGTAATGTGAAATCTACGTGGAAAATACACGGAGTGTACAAAACATTAGGAACACCTTCCAAATATTGAGTTGCACCCCCTTTTGCCCTCAGAACAGCCTCACTTCGTCAGGGCATGGACTCTACAAGGTGTCGACAGCGTTCCATAGGCAGGCTGGCCAACATTCACTCCAATGCTTCCCACAGTTGTGTCAAGTTGGCTCGTTGTCCTTTGGGTGGTGGACCATTATTTCTTCTTTCTTTTTACCTCCTTTTTCTCATGATATCCAAATTACGATCCAATTAAAATCTTGTCTCATCGCTGCAACTCCGCAACGGGCTCGGGAGAGGCGAAAGTCGAGTCATGTGTCCTCTGCAACATGACCCGCCAAACCGCGTTCCTTAACACCCGCCCGCTTAACCCAGATGCCAGCTGCACCAATGTGTAGGAGGAAACACCGTTCAACTGACGACCGAAGTCAGTCTGCAGGCAGCTGGCCCGCCTGTCACATCTGCTCCGGCAATGCCCTCTACTGCTCATCCTGTGTCTCCTTGACCTGCTGCCACTCCCCCAGTACTCTCTCCATCTCCATTGCTCTGTGTGTGTGTGTG
The DNA here is from genome assembly GCF_036934945.1 of Oncorhynchus masou masou. Lineage (NCBI taxonomy): Eukaryota > Metazoa > Chordata > Actinopteri > Salmoniformes > Salmonidae > Oncorhynchus > Oncorhynchus masou. The sequence goes on from NC_088238.1 coordinate 24,198,592, forward strand.
TGTGTGTGTGTGTGTGTGTGTGTGTGTGTGTGTGTGTGTGTGTGTGTGTGTGTGTGTGTGTGTGTGTGTGTGTGTGCGATTGTGCGATTGTGTGGGCGGTGACAGGTGTGCTGGAGTCAGACCAGATCCCCACCAGCTGCAGCCTGTTCCAGAATCAAGATCTCTAGAAATACTCAGCCCAGCCACTTCCACGCTGCCAGATCGTAATCTCTGATCAGTCAGTCTACATTTCTAGCCGTTTGTTACTATTCAGATCCTGTTATCCTGTTGTGCCTGTTTTCCTTGCCTGTCACTGTTTTCCTTTCCGCTACAGTCCTGCACGCTCTGACTCTGGTCCCTGTATCCACGTCTTGTCATCTTTCTACTCGGCCCTGGATTCCCCACTCTACTACTCCCTTGGATTCCCCTCCGGACCTGCTTACCCTCTCAACCATTTGCGCTCCAGCCTCAGCCTCCGCACCAGGTTTCCAGCAACCCGCCCGAGCTTCCCCTAACCTCCACTCCATCTCCCCACTGTGTTTCAATAAATACTTTGGTTACTTCATCCCAGTCTCCTCATCTGAGTCTGCTCTTGTGTTCCCCTGTTCCACTCCACATAACACCGCCACAGAGTCGCTAAAGCACCTGGCCAAACCCTCCCATAACCAGGACAACGCTGGGCCAATTGTGCACCGACCTATGGGACTCCCGGTCACAACCGGGTGTGACACAGCCTGGGATCGCCCTGAGTCTGTAGTGACACCTCATAGACCGCTGCGCCACTCGTGAGGCGGTGGACCATTCTTGATACACACGGGAAACTGTTGAGCATAAAAAACCCAGCAGCGTTGCAGTTCTTGACACATTCAAACCGGTGCACCTGGCACCTACTACCAGGCCCCGTTCTAAGGCACTTAAAAAATCTTTTGTGTCAAGCCCATTCACCCTCTGAATGTCACACATACACAATCCATGTCTCGAGGCTTAAAAATCCTTCTTTAACCTGTCTCCTCCTCTTCATCTATACTGATTGAAGTGGGTTTGACAAGTCAATAAGGGATCATAGCTTTCACCTGGATTCACCTTGTCAGTCTATGTCATGGAAAAAGCAGGTGACCCTAATGTTTTGTACACTCAGTGTACATGTTACGATATTGTGTCTACATGTAGGTGAAGGAGTCAAGCGCAGGAGAGCAGAGATGTCCGAGTAGCGTTTTTTAATAGGCAAGTCTACAAAAACATATAGGTCAGGTACAATACCAAAATAAACTCTCTCGACAAAAGAGAAACCAGTTACTCACGGAAGGAGGAAAAAACAACGCTCCTAGAACTTATACACACTCTGTATATTATGTGAAAATAAACAGGCACAACCTCAACAAGCAACATAACATCAATGATCCCGCACAAACCTAAGCAGGCAACAGGGGTAATTATACACACAGAAATTAAAGCAAATGAAACCAGGTGTGAAAGAACCAAAGACAAAACTAACAGAAAAAGAAAAAGGATCGTTGATGGCTAGTAGGCCGGCGACGCCGACCGCCGAGCACCGCCCGAACAGGGAGAGGAACCACCTTTGGTGGAAGTCGTGACAGTACATTTGATTTGAAAAGTTTTTGAGGGTGAAATTTCCACATAGACAAAGCTTGTATAAAATATGATGAATTTGTACCTTTGAAATCATGTCAGATCTTCAACGTTATATCCAATATCAGATTTTAAAAAACAGACTGGGCAGCATCTCCTACTGGGTAATGTCACGCCCTGGTCGAAATATATTATGTTTATTCTTCATTTATTCGGTCAGGCCAGGGTGTGACATGGGTTTTGGTATGAGGAGAAGCAACAGCAGCAGCAGGAGCAACAATATCGGGACTACACTACTTGGGAGGAAATAGACAGGTGGGCGGTCGACCCAGGGAGAGTGCCGGAGCCCGCCTGGGATTCACTGGAGCAGTGCGAAGAAGGTTATAGGAGAATGGAGATGGCGAAGCAAGCACGGCGGCGCGGAAGGAAGCCTGAGAGTCAGCCCCAAAAATTTCTTGGGAGGGGGCTCACAGGGAGTATGGCTACGCCAGGTAGGAGACCTGCGCAAACTTCCTGTGCTTACCGGGGGGCTAAAGAGACCGGGCAGGCACCGTGTTATGCTGTGGAGCGCACGGTGTCTCCAGTGCGGGTGCATAGCCCGGTGCGGTATATACCAGCTCCTCGTATTGGCCAGGCTAGAGTGGGCATCGAGCCAGGTAAAGTTGGGCAGGCTCGGTGCTCAAGAGCTCCAGTGCGCCTGCACAGTCCGGTCTATCCAGTGCCACCTCCACACACCAGTCCTCCGGTGGCAGCTCCCCGCACCAGGCTTCCTGTGCGTGTCCTCGGCCCAGTACCACCAGTGCCAGAACCACGCATCAGGCCTACAGTGCGCCTCGCCTCTCCAGCGCTACCGGAGCCTTCCTCCTCTCCTGCGATGTCGGAGCCTCTCGCCTCTCCAGTGCTGCTGGAGTCTCCCGCCTGTTTAGCGCAGCCAGAGCCTTTCTCCTCTCCTGCGCTGCTGGAGTCTCCCGCCTGTTCAGCGCAGCTAGAGCCTTCCTCCTCTCTTGCGCTGCTGGAGTCTCCTGCCGGTTTAGCGCAGCCCGAGCTGTCCGTCTACATGGAGCAGCCAGAGCTGTCAGTCTTCATGGAACAGCCAGAGCTGTCAGTCTGCATGGAGCAGCCGGAGCTGCCAGTCTGCATGGAGCTGCCAGTCTGCAAGGAGCTGCCAGTCTACAAGGAGCTGTCAGTCTGCAAGGAGCTGTCAGTCTGCAAGGAGCTGTCAGTCTGCAAGGAGCTTTCCGTCTGCATGGAGCTGCCAGGCTGCAAGAAGCCGCCAGAGCTGTCAGTCTACATGGAACAGCCAGAGCCCCCAGTCAGCATGGAGCAGCCAGATCTGCCAGTCAGCCAGACTCTTCCAGATCCGCCAGTCAGCCAGACTCTTCCAGATCCGCCAGACTCTTCCAGATCTGCCAGTCAGCCAGACTCTTCCAGATCCGCCAGTCAACCAGATTCTTCCAGATCTGCCAGTCAGCCAGGATCTGCCAGAACCGTCAACCAGCCAGGATCTGCCGGATCCAACTACCTGGCTGAGCTTCCTCTCAGTGCTGGGCTTCCTCTCATTGCTGGGCTTCCTCTCAGTGCTGGGCTTCCTCTCAGTCCCGAGCTTCCCCTCAGTGCTGAGCTGCCCCTCAGTGCTGAGCTGACCCTCTGTCCCGATCTGCCCCTCTGTCCCGAGCTGCCCCTCTGTCCCGAGCTGCCCTTCAGTCCCGAGCTGCCCCTCAGTCCCGAGCTGCCCCTCAGTCCCGAGCTGCCCCTCAGTCCCGAGCTGACCCTCTGTCCCGAGCTGACCATCAGTCCAGTGGTGTTCTGGGTGAGGACTACTAGGCCATGGTCGGCGGCGAAGGTGGACTATCCTAGGACGCGAGGAGGGGGGACTAAGACATTTATAGAGTGGGTTCCACGTCCCGCGCCAGGGCCGGAGCCGCCACCATGGACAGACGCCCACCCGGACCCTCCCTATTGTTTTGATGTGCGTCCGGGAGTACGCACCTTAGGGGGGAGGTTCTGTCACGCCCTGGTCGAAATATATTATGTTTATTCTTCATTTATTCGGTCAGGCCAGGGTGTGACATGGGTTATTGTGGTGTGTTTTTGTCTTGTTTTTTTTTTGGGATGTCTAGCGTTAGTTTATGGCTGCCTGAGGCGGTTCTCAATCAGAGTCAGGTGATTATCGTTGTCTCTGATTGGGAACCATATTTAGGCAGCCATATTCTTTGTGTGTTTCGTGGGTGATTGTCCTTAGTGTCCTTATTCCTGTCTCTGTGTTAGTTTACACAAGTATAGGCTGTTTCGGTTTTCGTTACGTTCATTACGTTCTTTTGTTTTGTAGTATTTGTATTGATTCGTGTTTACGTTTGTTCATTAAACATGGATCGCAATCTACACGCTGCATTTTGGTCCGACTCTCCTTCACCGCATGAAAACCGTTACAGGTAATTGATTTACAGCTCCCCTTTGGTCTCCCAAACAGGATTTTAACCAAGCCCAGCCCTGATATTTGTCACTGACTACAACCAATGTTCTATTGTGAGAATTATTATTAAGAGAATTAATAACCAAATAGATTTACTGTTGCTATCGAAGTCATTCCAAAGTGCGGTTGCAGCAGCTCCTCGCAAGCACAGCGCTGTTTATGACTTCAAGCCTATCAGCCTAATGGCTGGTGTAACGAATGTGAAATGGCTAGCTAGTTAGCTGGGTGTGCGCTAATACTGTTTCAAACGTCACTCACTTTTAGATTTAGAGTAGTTATTCCCCTTGCGCTGCAAGGACCACGGCTTTTGTGGAGCAATGGGTAACGATGCTTTGAGTGTGGCTGTTGTCGATGTGTTCCTGGTTCAAGCCCAGGTAGGGGCGAGGAGAGGGACGGAAGCAATACTGTTACACTGGCAATACTATAGTGCCTATAAGAACATCCAATAGTCAAAGATATATGAAATACAAATGGTATAGAGAGAAATAGTCCTATAAATACTATATTAATTACAACCCAAAACCTCTTACCTTGGAATATTGAAGTCTCATGTTAAAAGGAACCACCAACTTTCATATGTTCTCAAGTTATGAACAAGGAACTTAAACGTTAGCTTTTTACATGGCACATATTTTACATGGCACATATTACTTTCTTCTCCAACACTTTGTTTTTGCATTATTTAAACCAAATTGAACATGTTTCATTGTTTATTTGAGGCTAAATTGATTTTATTGATGTTTTATATGAAGTTAAAATAAGTGTTAATTCAGTATTGTTGTAATTGTCATTATTACAAAAAAATAAATAATAATAATTATAATAATAACAATAATCGGCCGATAAATCGGTATCGGCTTTTTTGGTCCTCCAATAATCGGTATTGGTATCGGTGTTGAAAAATCATAGTCGGTCGACCTCTAGCTAAAAGAGCAAGGATTTCCTTGTTACTAATGCCAATTCTAAAGTATAGTTTTAACAGTCATCTTCAAATGTGGCACACACAGCAACAGGCAGCCATGGAGGCATGCAATTAATAACATGAATATTCATGAAATGTATGTTTTCAAAGTACTATCCGTGCAAATCAAAGTGCCACCACCATCACCATTTTTCTTCTCTCTTCACTTGGCCCTAAAACTAGGCTACAGATTATATATTTTTTGCCTGGGTTAGGCCCAACATGTTATCTAATTGCAAATACCTAATAGAGCCCCACAGTGGAGGTGTCATTATACCCCCCCCCCCAAAAAAAACAGGCGATCAAACAGGGAAATAGTTCTTCCAACATTAATTTATCCCATATGGAGTTTTAGAAACACTTAAAATAAGGGCTGTGTTTTGTTACGGCTCACCCTGGGGTGACATTTTGATAACCATGTAAATCTCTCTCAGAGAAGGTGACTTTTATCAATATATTTGGCCCTATTTACTCTCATATTCGAAAATGCTAATTAGCATCAAAGTCGACATCATGCAGGACTACAAATCCCAGCAAACTCCTGCACATCATCTTGAGCTGACGCCTTTGCGAACAGGTATTGTGTCAATTTAAAACTTACACAAGACAGTTCACAGAATTGTCAATTTAAAAGAAATGTAGCCAATGTATTCATTAGTAAATTTAGCTAACATTAGATAGTTAATCCAGAGATTCTTACCTTTGCCTCGATTCGGCAGTCTCGTCCAGATCATCATGGCATTTGTAGTTCCTTATAATAGCCAAGTTAGCAGCTAATTAGCATTTCATTTTTTTTGGGGGGGGGGGGTAAATACAGGGGAATATATTGATAAAAGTCACCTTGTCCTAGAGAGATTTACATGGTTATCAAAATGTCACACCAGGGTAAGCCTACACAGAACACAGCCCTTATTTTAAATGTTTCTAAAATCCCCTATAGGAAAAATGTATGGTGGAAATTTTACTGTGACCTGCTGCTGACTATCAGTCAGTGAGCAGGTTGTTACTGAGTGAGTGGTGGGAAGGGGTGCGTGTGTGTGTTGAGAGCACTAGTTGAGAGAGCACTGCAGCAGGCAGCTGAGTCATGGTGACAGAGCAGCACACGCACACATTGTGACAACTTTTTACCAGTTGTTGTAGGTAGGTTATTTGGATTAGTCATTATGGACACACCTATTTCCAAATCCTTTTCCATAAAACATATTAATGTGCAAGAAGTGAAATGACGGAGACAAAGCATTGGAAAACGACTTTAGGCACACTAGAGTGCTTTAGATAGTTGGTTTAACGTAAACTGCATTCTAATGTTGACTTTTCTTAGGGAAAACCAAATCAAGCAAAGGGTTTTACGCATGCGCAGTCCTTGGGTCTCGAGTGCTGTGCAAGTGGAAATTTGAAATGGAAGTTATGGAATTCCCTTACGTGCTTCTATTGTAGGACAACGTGACATTAAATGTGGAGAATGATAGATAGATTTGTATATGTTGGCCATCAAGTAGGCTATTTATTTCTATGCCATTGTAGGCTACTCTAGCCTACCATTTGATACAATAAACACGTTGAAATTACGATATCACTTGAGTCAATGCAAATCAATTTGTGCCACTTGTGTTGCCTACCTGGAGCTGAAAAACATATTTAATAAATAGCCTATAACTTCAGTTTGTTGTTGTAGCCTTGTGTTATTATGCAATTATTAATGGCAATGTTAAATTAATTAAATTGGAAGTTATCAATTGTGATCATGGTCACAGCTCAATGTCAGTTTCATTGTGGACTTTCCCAGAAATTAGATGTAGGTGGCCTATCAGGGGCTATGGGCTACCTGTATCTAGTTCAGCAAACCATGGCAAAGTTGAATTGCAATTATAAACCCTGTGTTTAGTCAGTAGCCTATTCCTATTGAAACAACAAGTCAAGCTCGCAAATAGGCAATTTATAACAGTTGGTAGTCTTAACATCTGGCACATAATCACGGCACAATTGCTAGAAAATAGTTTTACAGAGATGTTGAGATCCTCTGTATAACTTTCATCACTCAAACTCTCCTGTCAGAGTTATCTATAGTTATGCACAAATTGGATTTATTTATAGTCCTGAATGCTGATTGGCTGACAGTCGTGCTATATCAGACTGTATACCACGGTTATGACAAAACATTAATTTGTACTGCTCTAATTACATTGGTAACCAGTTTATAACAGCAACAAGGCACCTCAGGGGGTTGTGGTAGGCCTTAATGGCCCAACTGGCAGCAACGGTTGTTGTTTATTGGCTCCCCAAAGTTTTCTGAGCAAAAAAAAACAAATATATATATTTTTTAATGATTTGTTTATTTATTTTTTTACATAAAAGACTAATAACACCAGCAGATTAGCTCCAATTGATTTTAATTTCAGAAATCTGTTCCCAAGTATTCCCACGCATAATAGGAGAGACACTTGATCGTCAACAAATGTGTGGGATACTTGCGGTCAATTTGCAGTAAAAGTATTTGTAATTATGATCCCTGCCATAAAGTAAAGGGAAATGCTATGTGCCAAAAGTTCCCCAGAGCGGGCCTTGTGGTTAAAATAACGTCACCAACAAACGATTATAACAACAGTAACACAATTGCGAAGCATTGAAGTTCCATACCTTCTCCGACTGAACGGGCAATCTCCAAGCAGGAATCGTTTACAACAATGTAAATTTCGGCATCCCTGACAATCGCTGGATCTGCACAGTCGAACTCCAGTCCTGGCTAACACCTTTTGCTCTCCGTCAAAAACAACTAAACAAAATTTAGCTTGATTCGTAATTACATCCCGCACCGAGACGGGCAAGTCACTGTAAAAATTCGCATCTAATTCATTGACGTTCATTGATCCATGGTTAGCACAAATAACTTTAGTTATAGTCGATTCCGTCATTTCTTCAACCCGTTAAACAACGGTATATTCTTTCCAATTGGTTCAGGAACACTGACAAGAACACTATCTGTTTAGAAGGGAGCTGGTGAGTGAATCGAAACTGAAACTTAGCATAACCTTTATGATCTTTCCTTCTTCTGCAAATGCAATAAAGCCTTCATATTGCACAAAATAATTAGCAAGATCTTGACACTAGCCAATGTGTTATATACTATTTATATAAATAGGCCTGGAATCTTTATCATTGGAACGTAAATATGGAGGTCTACTACCGCCTGTCTACTGTAACAAATACCAACTATGCCCAGTAGATGTCAGATGCATCCCATCCAAACTCTAGGCCTAGGGGAAATTCATGTCAGTCAAATCACTTTGAGTGATCAGAATTTTTTAACATGTCATTATCAATATATTGCCATGAATTTGTTGTAATGTCCATCCTTTACATGTCTGAATCATTTTTATAGTGTAATGCTGCATACTACGTGAGTGTAAGTGGAGGTTGTGGAGGGAAGGATGACTCATAATAATATCTGGAATGGAATAGTATCAAACATGTGGTTGATACCATTCTATTGACTCCATTCCAGCCATTATTATGAGCCGTCCTCCCCTCAGCAGCCTCCACTGGTGATTGTGCTGCTGTTACCATATGCCAGCGAGTTACACACTACACTCACGGCTGCACAGCAGGATTGAAACCCTCTCATATTACATTGGTGGCAGAGGTGGGATCGCCCCTGTTGCCTGGCTTATGTTGTAAGTGTACCATTGAGTGCCGTTTTGGGCTTCATGCAAAAGTACACATAGGGAGAGTAGGGCCAATTAGCCGATATTAAGCATATAATATCCTACATCAATGGTACTCAACTCTTACCCTATGCGGTTCGGAGTCTTCTGGTTTTCAGTCTGCTGGTTTTTTCCACCTAGTAATTAATTCCCAGGTCTAAATTAGTTTTTTAATATTTTTTTTAACTCGGCAAGTCAGTTAAGAACACATTATTATTTACAATGACCACCTACCGGGGAGCAGTGCCTTGTTCAGGGGCAGAATAGCAGATTTTTACCTTGTCAGCTCATGGATTTGATCCAGCAACCTTTTGGTTACTGGCCCAACGCTCTAACCACTAGGTCACAACACTAGGCCTGTGCAACAAGGGGGCTGGACTCAATGCTGGAAATTCACGTCATTTCGCCGTTTACACATCAAAGTCAATGAGCAGCACCACAGAGATGTCCACCTTTTAGTGCAGTCTTTCAGGAAGATAATTAAATCAGTCCCGATTAGAGAGGAAAAATTAAAAAATGCAGTGGAACTGGCTTCGAGGTCCCGAGTTTAGTTTGAGGGGCCTATGTGGCCCCTGGGCCACTAATTTACATTTTTATTGGGCCCACTTTTGATGGCAATGAATGGACATCTCATTCCACAGAGGGCCGAGTGTCTGCAGGTTTGAGTTTTTTCCTTTCAATTAAGACCTAGACAACCAACAACTCAAGTACAAGGGTGAAGCGAAAACATGCAGACACTCGGCCTTCCCTGTGTAAATATAATCTGCAATATCCAGATATGGGGTATCCCTTTAAGAGAGTAGTGGCTACAGAAGAGTCTGGCTGCAGGGTAGACTTAAGTGTGTTTCCTGAATATTATTATTTAATTTGCTCCCTGGATCTCGTAGGCGTCTCTTTCTAGCAATGAACAATTTGGAGATCTTTCTCCCGAATAAGAAACCCCTACGAAACTCGGGAAGCCAATAAGATAATTCTACACAAGGAACGCCTTTTTATCTAGGCTGCAATCAAACCCTCTGCAACAAGGGGGCTGGGCTCAATGCTGGGAATTCACGTCATTTCGCCGTTTACACATCCAAGTCAATGAGCAGCACCACGGAGATGTCCGCCTTTTAGTCCAGTCTTCCAGGAAGAGAATTAACCAACGCGTCGCCGAAATGTAGAGCACAGCACCAACAGAAAACAAAGAACTTTCACGCGTTTATGATGAACATGGTCATATAATGGATTGATAACAAACCTTAAATATATTTATTACGTGGCCCGTAAACCCTCCAAGTCAGGGAGTCGGGTGTGGGTGTTTTTTCTGGTTTATTTCAAAGAGGAGAACGGGAAAAGGAAAGTGGGAAGAGGAGAACTTCCTGAATTTAGCGAGACATGTCAGAATCCCCATCGCAGATCATAACCAAGGTATTTGTTGATTTTATAAAACAGAATCAAGTTCTAGGACCCCGGGGTGAGATGCGCTTGACGCAGTCGTGTTGTTGACAACTGCATCGTATGTGTTGGTAATCATCTGTTGCTGAGGGGAACGTTTCGTCGCTCTGTTGTAGACTATATCAGCGCATGGTAAGTCCATCCATGCTGTGCGCAAGTTTACCGACTTCGCAGCACACCTGAGATAAACGTTTTTCGTCACGACGTTCATTTTCATAGGCTATTGGTGCTTTCAAGACAACTGGGAACTCGGGGGAAAAAACGAGGTCAAATCATGACGTCAGTGATCTTCAGGTCGGAGCTATAGAAAGAATCCCGCGTTCCCGACTTGGAATTCGGAGTTGGATGACCAATGAAACGATTTTTTTCCCAGTCGGAGCTCGTTTTTTCTGAGTTAACAGTTGTCCTGAATGCGCTAAAGTCGGAGATTTCCGAGTTCCCAGTTGTTTTGAACGCGCCATATGTCTTGTTTTAAAACCACCAGAAATGTTACTATCCTTATGGATCATATTAGCCTACAATTAATGTTACAGGTTGAAACTATTAATGGGAATATAAATGTATCTGTCACGATTATATAGCATACACACAGGTAACTCATTTTCTATACAATGCATTTTGTATATGTAAACCTGAAATTTGTAGGCCTAAAATATGTAAAACAGTTCCAGTGCAAAAATGCATGCTGTTTATCATGTTATTACATTACAATAATGGTCTAAAGATGGATCTTTAAGTGACAAGGAAACTATTTGATATTGTTGGGATGCAGCCTAAACGAGTAGGCCTAAAGATATTTTGGAATTATAATGTTTTGCAGAGATAATGTAGGCTATATGTATGCCCTTAAACACACACGCTCGCACAGAAACTCAGTCTCTTGCTCCCTTCTTGGCCCCATCTGTACCTGAACCCCTTTTTGAACGTACACAACCTTGTCAAATCTGGGCTGTACAAATGCGAAATCTTGTAAAAGTAAGACTTGATATAGTGTGTTACTGTTGGCTATAGGCTACTGAAAACACAAAGTATTCTTGAAGAGTAGGGCGGTCTGCATAATAAAATGAGATTAAAAGCTCATTGCTACATATGCCACAGTGAGTTCCTAGTACAGTAAGCCAATAGGAACTAGCCATTTTAGATTGAATGGTTGGATGAATCACCAATCCATTTTATAAGATGTTGCTGTTGGCAAACGAGCCTATAAACATCATATTCAGCAGCACTGATTGGCCCATACATACTCACCTGTTAACTGTTGCTGTCCATAGAAGGTGCAGAGTAGAAAGAGGCAAATTAATGATGTTAGAATATCGTTGTACACAACAGCACATGTATACATTGTCGTGTTGACGGGTTACATATTGTATAAGTAAATGTGCACAAATACCAGTAAGTTCAACCTCCTGTTTAGTGACTGGCTGCATTGACCTTTTTATAAATAAAAAGATTGGCTACCTCATCCCGTAGATAAAGAATGTCTTTAAATGGTGTTATAGTTTCTCGGCGTGGTGATTCTCAGGCTGTTTGGATTTAAAGATGGTTTTCGGGGAGGTTTGTAACTAAGGCATGCTTTGTGTCTCTGTGTATCTATTCATAGCAGGAGAGGAGCTCATTCAGTCCTTCCTCCGCGAGCCCCCTGCCAAACTCCACTTCCTCCCCCGTCCATGCTCCCACAGCCAGGCCAGCCAGCCGAATGGAGGACGAGCCTGCCAGGCTGCCCGTGCACCTGCGTGAGTCACACACAAACATGCAGACACACGCCAAACACACACACAACTCATGACAGGCACACACAGAGAATACATGACAGTCATAATCAACAAAACAAAAATGGTGTTTTCAGCCTGCATTTCCCTTATTCCATAAACATTTGTTTTGAGAGCTTTTGACCTCAGAAAATGGTAGATTGAAAGCCATGATTTACTTTAGCTACTTGCATGTCACGTCATGACTCCAACGGGCATCATTCTCCCCATGTGGACAGACCGACCTACTCATGTGTCCCTCCTCTGAGGTGCAGCAGACCCAGGGTCAAGGACCAACACAAGACGTCTTTCCTGGACCATAGCAGAGTCACTGTACTGGAACACTACACAGTAGAACACAGCAGGACAGTGACAGCCAACACAACTCAGTACACAGCAGTACAGCAGGGTTCAGTACAATAACACCTCAGGGTACTAAAGGACAGCACACAATACAACATAGCTCAGTACAAGAGGATAGCGAACAGCACAGAATAATAGCCCAGTGTAATGGAGGAGTATAACATGTAAAGGTAGGAGAAGAGAGGAAGTAGGAGATGGGCTGGGCTGGGCTGGGGAGAGTCTAGAATTAGGGAGAGACAGTGAGGTATTACAGGATAGAATAGGACAGGGCGGACAAGAAGGAAAGTAGGGAGATGACTGTAAATATGAGGTAAGGGGAAGAGAGGATTTGATTTGTATCGAGAGGGCAGATGCGTATATTGATTTACTTTGCTACTTTACATTATTCTGCACTGATGAGGAAGAGCGACATGTAAGCATTTCACTGTACCATTTACACCCGCTGTATCCTGTGCACGTGACGAATAAACTTCGATTTGAGGTGTTTACTGATCTGACATGGTTGGAAAAGTGAGAGCATTGGTCGAAACCATGTTTTTTTTTTAAGACCAGTAAAATCACCAAGGGCCTCAAAAAAGAGAGGAAGGAAGAGGGACAAGGAGAGAAGGGAACATGACAACCGTGTGCTGTCTGGTGGAGCTGACGGCAGGTCTCAACCGGCTACTGCCTGACCCAATAAAACAACAGGCGGGGTTGGATCACGGCCAGGATATAGACTGGGTGTTTATAGAGTCGTAGAGTCACTGGGCCTGCTCTGTGTGAAAAACTACTCATATTTAACCAGGTACCTCTTAACATGTATGACTTTTAGGACTTGAGAGATTCATCTTTGTAGTTCTTCAGTGAGTTTGGATATAAATCTTCCCACTGGGCACAGCCGTCAATTAAACGTCTATTCCACGTTGGTTCAACGCAATTTCATTAAAACTATGTGGAAACAACGTTAATTCTACCAGTATGTGCCAATGAGTTGTTGTGGGAACTTTTGAGGGTAATTGACCTAAATATTGGCGGTTTGTTGATGTGTGTTTGGCAAAGATATGGTGCAGTACTCATAAATTAGACCAGTATATTAACACACTTTGTGGTAATCTCAATATCTAAAAGAAATGACATGTAGTGTCTATGCACATGGACCATATAGAGGAAATTCCCCATTTCTACTTCCCCTTTTGTATTGTCATAGAAAAAGGAAGAACGTTTAACATGTCTGTTTTGGTCTGAGGTTGTCTGTTAGGGCCGTTTATCTGGACGTGGTGAATGTGGTCTGCTAGACTGTGAGCTTCGATTCAACTTTTTGTTTGAATCTTTAGATTATGCAAGATTTCCCTCTCTTCTACATGTTGACTCTGTCTTTAACTCTGTTGAATATATAAACTACCCTTCACCTGTAGGCCTACAGTACCCAAACTTCTTATTGGAACCTTCTTTGGCTCAAAGCCATCACTCTTCCTGACAATGATCTTTTAGACAACTTGTAACACGTTTGCTCCCCTTCCGAACACATCACACAGCTGGATCCAACTGGCACACATACTGTGAGAGACAAACCGTCCACATTCAAAGCCAATTTGTCCAGGGAGAAAGAAAGAATGAAATAGAGGGGGGGGGGTGATTGCAGTGTGGGCAGAAATCCGCCTTCTCTATTTCCTGAGGAGGAAGTGGATTAGATCAGGGTGAGAGTTGCAGCCTTCTACCCACACTCAAAGAAGCCTTCTTTTCTTTTGAACCCTTTTAGCCAGGAGTGTTAGAAACCACCCCACTCTGAATGGGACAGGTTTGCCTCTCCCTGTGTGTCTGGGTGAATGTTCTTGAAGTGGTGAAGTTAGTTACATTTCTCCATCACATTGGTGGATTTTCTCATGAATCCTCCCAATTTCCTTTCTGTTAGTTGTCTCATTGTTGAACTATAGAACATGCAAATGAAAAGAAAATAAGCACAGCTGTAAAACACTATTAATTCTGCTGTTTGGTTGCACTAGATGTCAGCACTTGAGTGAAGTGGATGACTTTTCAATTCACAATTCCATTACATTCATCATGTGTACTTGTGATGTGTCAGCCTCAAGGTCACCCACCTAGCAGACACTAAGAAGTGTAGCAGTGTCATTCAGGCTCACTGAAGTCAGGGATTCACGCTATTTACTGACGTCATAGCGAGTCGGGTGGGCACTGATGGGGATGTAACATTGAGACACCTGTGCAAAGTGACAAGTTCAAAGAATAGGGAGTGAGTGTCTATGGGAATGTGTATGGAGAGTACAGTTTACATTAAACATGGAAGCTTATTGAGCATGAGAAATCACTTGCTGGGTGACTGAGAATGAAGCCTCTTCTTGGAAACTTGGCTTGCTGCTGTTTTTCTTTGTAAACCTTTCTCAATAGATTGTGTTTGCTTTGCTCACAGCTGGAGTTCTACTGTGTGTGTGTGGCTGGCTGGCTGGCTGAGAGTGTGAGTGTGTGTGAGAATGTCTTTGTGCACAGGCATGTTGGTGTGTGTGTGTCCGCATGTCACTCTGTGAGTAATTGTACAGTGTGTGTGCCTGCATATTAGTTTGTGGAGTTTTTCTGTATATGTAAAGATGTTTGCGTGCATATCAATGGTGCAGTACATACAAAGGGTGTGTGTGTGACTATGTATACCCCAGTGCCTTTCAGAGGGGAAATTTCCTGCCCCTGGAAGCCGTTCTCATCCTCAGGAATTTCCTGAGTGGGCAGACTGCGCTTCCTGAATAAATGTTGTTTTTCCCCCTTCGTTCCCTTTTCTCCCTCTGAAAGGGGAAACTGTTCTCACATGCCAACAGCCAAGTGGAGAGAAGCCCCTTCTCTTCCTGTATGAAACACTCCACATGCCATCATGGAAGGAAGGGTGTTTGGGAGGAAAGTGGGGGTCATAGTTCCCCACCCCAAACCCGGCAGGGAGCAAACTGAGCCCACCAGACAGACTGATGCTTAAAAGACATAGCTATGTTGCGGATGCTACCCATTCTCCCTTTAAAGGGCGACTGCACTTCCTTTGGCTTTGTTTTGACGGTTGCTCAATGGAGACCATGACTGAAGCCAAACCAGAGTTGTCTTCGGGGTGTGGTTTGATGTGGGTGTGTTATGTTTGTATATAGACCCTTTCCAGTACACGACACACTGACCGAGGCACGGGGCTCTTGGCTGCAGTAAGAAAGCCATTGCCATCTGTGCCCATTCAACAGCCTAGATTTAGATGTTATTACTTCTAAACAAAATAACTTTTTGTGGTTCTCATACACTTACAATGATGTTTTGATTATAGCTTGAACAGTCGCTAAGATTATATTTGGTTGTGATCTTTGCAAAATAAGAATTTTGGATGCCGCATTTGTTAGCTAGAATGCTAACGCTCATTGACATAGTCTGTAGCAAAAGCTAGCCAAAGAGCCATTTTACTGGTTGAAGTGTTTAAAAAAAAAAAAAAGTAAAATGCAGTTGATTTGTGATGATGACAAACAATCATATGAGCCTTTAATCAAATTATAATCCAAAAGTAGTGTGAAATGCTATCAAAAGCAACATGTAAATATAGAGGCTTTTTTTTGCTGGCGTTCTATAAGAACTCCCCCGTGTTCTTCCACCAACTTGTGTGTATCGCCCTCGTGAGGCAATGTTTGCAACACAGAAATGGGTCTATTGTACCTTGGCAGGTGTTTGTCCCTCCTGAGTCACTGTTGCAACAACAACTATTTCCTCAAAATGTTAATTCATTTAGACAGTTTTGCAGAGGTCTTAGTCACGCAATTTTACATCTAGCTTCTAGCTAAGGTGTTTGGTGCAGTAATTCTTAAATAAAAAGTAAAAACATTTGCATGAAAAACTAGTCTGTGCACTGCATACAGTCTATCGAGCCGGGAAAGTCTGACTCCGCGCTCAGTACTGATTTCTGAGAACAATATTTTTACAATATCATCTGCAAGCTGTCAAATTATTATAAAGAAAGCACAAGCAACATACTGTTTATCAGTGTACAAAATCACTTGCTAACTCTGTTTGTCAATGAAGCTAGCAAGTGGAAGCTAGACTGCTTATCAAGTCAGTGGAGAGTTGTGTGCTTCGGTGCTGTTATTTTTTTTAAATATTTTTTTACTTTCTCAGACTCACATTCTGGTAATAGATACTGTCTGGCAGTGTTTAATAGGGAATTGTGTTACAAAACAGGTCGCTGGGGGACACAAGGTGGGTTTCAGAATATTGAAAAGTGGTCTCTGATCTCAATACTCATTTTGCTGAAAAAAGTGGCTGACTTGAGTGATTGACACTATCAAACATCAGGAAGTGGCCACTCCATAGAGGGCTTAGGGTCAAGGGTTATTTCAATGTAACATTGGCGAATCAGTTGTCTTATGAAAACAAGTCAGAGGCGCTGTGTAATGGGCAGATCTGTTTCACTGTCTGGAGGTTCTGGCTGCTATGATTGGATAGAGCGCGTGCAGTTGATGGAGCGCAATCAGTACAGCTGCTCCTCTCGTGTTAGTGGCCATGATGATTGTAATCCATACCCAACCCCCCAGTAAGTCGCAACAAACTATTTTACAGAACACTGTTTTGGATGAGACTGACTTCATGACCAAAATTATCGTATTTACACATTGTAGATATTTTTGACCCTAGAATTCATGTTTCTAACTCATATCGATGCCACATATAACCAACTTTGATTTAAACGGCCTAAGGGGCAGTTGCCTTTTTTTAAATGAAGAGTCTACTGCAGATTTCATTAGCATAGATGACATGCTAATTTCCATGACATTGTGGTTTAATACAGAATAATTCTGGATTGAACAATGAGGTCAAACTGAGAACAGCTATTCACTTGAACATCTCTGAAACCTCTAGCTGGGCTGATGTATGTTCCTATTACATCTGTATAATTTTGTATGCAGCATTGTATGCATGTATGTGTGTATGCATGTATGTGTGTATACATGCATACATACAGTTGAAGTTGGAAGTTTACATACATCTTAGCCAAATGCATTTAAACTCAGTTTTTCACAATTCCTGACATTTAATCCTTGTAAGAATTCCCTGTTTTAGGTCAGTTAGGATCACCACTTTATTTTAAGAATGTGAAATTTCAGAATAATAGTAGAGTGATTTATTTCAGCTTTTATTTCTTACATCACATTCCCAGAAGTTTACATACATACATACATACATACATACATACATACATACACTCAATTAGTATTTGGTAGCATTGCCTTTAAATTGTTTGACTTGAGTCAAATGTTTCGGGGAGCCTTCCACAAGCTTCCCGCAATAAGTTGGGTGAATTTTGGCCCATTCCTCCTGAAGAGCTGGTGTAACTGATTCAGGTTTGTAGGCCTCCTTGCTCGCACATGCGTTTTCAGTTCTGCCCACAAATTTTCTATAGGATTGAGGTCAGTGCTTTGTGATGGCCACTCCAATACCTTGACTTTGTTGTAGAGGTTAAAAAGCTAACGTTTAAGTTCCTTGCTCAGAACATATGAAAGCTGGTGGTTCCTTTTAACATGAGTCGTCAATATTCCCAGGTTATACGTTTAGGTTGTAGTTATTATAGGACTATTTCTCTCTCTACCATTTTGTATTTCATATACCTTTGACTATTGGATGTTCTAATAGGTACCTTAGTATTGCCAGCCTAATCTTATGAGTTGATGGGCTTGAAGTCATAAACAGCACAATGCTTGAAGCACAGCGAAGAGCTGCTGGCAAACACACAAAAGTGCTGTTTGAATGAATGCTTACAAGCCTGCTGCTGCCTACCACCGCTCAGTCAGACTGCTCTATCAAATCATAGACTTAATTATGATATAATAACACACAGAAATACGAGCCTTAGGTCATTAATATGGTCAAATCCGTAAACTATCATTTCGAAAACAAAATGTTTATTCTTTCAGTGAAAATATGGAACCGTTCCGTATTTTATCTAACGGGTGGCATCCCTAAGTCTAAATATTGCTGTTACATTGCACAACCTTCAATGTTATGTCATAATTCTGTACAATTCTGGTAAATTGAATTACTGTCTCTGTTAGGAATAAATGGTCTTCACACAGTTCCCAACGATCCAGGCAGCCCAAACTGCTGCATATACCCTGACTCTGCTTGCACAGAACGCAAGAGAAGTGACAATTCCCCTAGTTAAAATAAATTAATGTTAGCAGGCAATATTAACTAAATATGCAGGTTTAAAATATAGACTTGTGTATTGATTTTAAGAAAAGCATTGATGTTTATGGTTAGGTACACGTTGGTGCAACGACTGTGCTTTTTTTTGCGAACGCGCTTGTTAAATCACCCATTTGGCGAAGTAGGTTGTGATTCAATGATACATTAATAGGCAACGCAGGACAAGCTAGATAAACTAGTAATATCATCAACCATGTGTAGTTAACTAGTGATGATGTTAAGATTTGTTTTTTATAAGATAAGTTTAATGCTAGCTAGCACCTTACCGTGGCTCCTTGCTGCACGCAGACTGCCACGCAGTCTCCTCATGGAGTGCAATGTAATCGGCCACAGTCGGTGTCCAAAAACTTGAAATCGGCCCTAATTAATCGGCCATTCCGATTAATTGGTCGACGTCTACTTTGTTGTCCTTAAGCCATTTTGCCACAACCTAGAAAGTATGCTTGGGGTCATTGTCCATTTGGAAGACATATTTGCAACCAAGCTTTAACTTCTTGACTGTCTTGATGTTGGTTGCTTCAATATATCCACATAATATTCCTACCTCATGATGTCATCTATTTTGTGAAGTGCACCAGTCCCTCCTGCAGCAAAGTACCCCCACAACATGATGCTGCCATCCCCGTGCTTCACGGTCGGGATGGTGTTCTTCGGCTTGCAAGCCTCCCCCTTCTTCCTCCAAACATAACGAGGGTCATGACGGCCAAACAGTTCTATTTTTGTTTCATTAGACCAGAGGACATTTCTCAAAAGCACGATCTTTGTCCCCATGTGCAGTTGCAAACCGTATTCTGGCTTTTTTTATGGTGGTTTTTGGAGCAGTGGCTTCCTCCATGTTGAGCGGCCTTTCAGGTTATGTCGATATAGGACTCATTTTACTGTGGATATAAATACTTTTGTACCCGTTTCCTCCAGCATCTTCACAAGGTCCTTTGCTGTTGTTCTGGGATTGATTTGCACGTTTCACACCAAAGTACGTTAATCTGAGCGGTGTGACGGCTGCGTGGCCCCATGGTGTTTATACTTGCGTACTATTTGTACAGATGAATGTGGTACCTTCAGGCGTTTGGAAATTGCTCCCAAGGATGAACCAGACTTGTGGAGGTCTACATTTTTTTTCTGAGGTCTTGGCTAATTTCTTTTGATTTTCCCATGATGTCAAGCAAAGAGGAACTGAGTTTGAAGGTAGGCCTTGAAATACATCCACAGGTACACCTCCATTGACTCAAGTAATGTCAATTAGCCTATCAGAAGCTTCTAAAGCCATGACATTATTTTCTGGAATTTTCCAAGCTGTTGAAAGGCACAGTCAACTTAGTGTATGTAAACTTCTGAACCACTGGAATTGTGATACAGTGAATTATAATTGAAGTAATCTGTCAGTAAACAATTGTTGGAAAAAATTACTTGTGTCATGCACAAAGTAGATGTCCTAACCGACTTTCCAAAACAATAGTTTGTTAACAAGACATTTGTGGAGTGGTTGAAAAACAAGTTTCAATGACTCCAACCTAAGTGTATGTAAACTTCTGACTTCAACTGTATGTGCGTGTGTGACCTTCAATCCTGTAAGGGTCTGTTAACGTGAAACATTGTATTTATTCTAATTTCTTGGTTGTTATTCTATGGCTCTAAGCTCACATTTGAGAACCAGTGTCCGCAATAAGATTTTAAAAAGCAGTCAGTTGAAACATTCAAGGGCATAGCTGGGCCCTGTTTTGTCTGTTTGAACAATAACCTCTATCTAGCATGTACATGTTCAGTGGTCTGTTTACCCAAAGAGAAGGAAAGCATGGTAGCTGGTAGGTGTGCATTTTAAAATTCACAAGTGTAGCTTATGAGGTACAGCATTAGTACAGTACTACTCGTTCCTGCATTTTCTAAAAGAGGGTTGGCCTTCTCTCATAAAAAAAGCATAAATAGGTTCCCGCCTTCATGGATTCTATTGAAAACAAACTACAGTACATGAGCCAGCTTGCCCCCAATGCGCAACATACTATCAAACAGGTTGCGCAACTTCCTGCCCAATAACTGAGCGTTTGATTGGTAATCTGTTTTTACGCTTGTTTTGACTGGATGAAGTCCAATCTGGCTGGATTTGGAACACACAGTTCCTGATGAGGTGAAGTATGTTGTTTGCATATTGACCTGGAGCGAGAGAAAGAAAGGAGGGGATGAAGTGAGGGACAGAAGCAGGGAGAGTGAGAGAAGAGAGGGTGTGAGTAGGGGAAATGTGTAAGGTGTCACCCTCCATGTCTGACTCACAAGGTCAAAAGGCCTCCCTTTTCCTCCGACTCTGCATGATGAAAAGCTATTTTCAATCAAGAATGAAAGAGCAATATCCGCCTCTCATTCAAGAGGTGAATGACTAGAGAGAGGAAACATACTTGCTGTTTTGACCAAAGTCCTGAGCTGTCAAAAGCATTTGCAAACTTCTATAGCATTTACAGTACAGCATGTACATGCACAAAACATATTTTGTTATTCATTCCAGGTAAAACTGTACACACACACTACTGGTCAGACCTTTAGCGGTCTACACAATGGACACATATTTCCCCTGAATGTTCTGTTTTGCCGAGAGAGGAGTTAGGTTGGGGGGTTGTGGAGGGTAACAACGAAACAAGATACCAGTGATCTCATCCGTTCTCTCCTTCATTCATCCCATGCGCTTACGAGTTGCCCCGGCAACAGCGTGCATCACTGTGTGTGTGTGTGTGTGTGTGTGTGTGCGCGTGCGGGGGCCTGCAAATCCACAGAGTGAAAATTATGTGTCATCAGAGAGGATTAGTAGCCCACGGTTTAGTCAAGGGCCTTTCGGGTGGATTCGCCGGTCGTGTTCGAGAGTGTTTCATCCCATACACAAACAGACTGCACACCAGAAACCCGAGATGGTGTCCAACAAAGACACGGATGGTGAAACGAGAGCGGGGGCTGAAATTGATTTGGTCATGAACACTGAAACAATAAATCTGCAGGTTCTTACACAACTGGAATGTGAACAGGATTGGGCAAAAATGGAAACTTTTCTGAGCCTGTGAGGGACAGAGTAAGATGTAGGGCTAGTCAAAGAGGCACTGTCACTCTCTCTTTCCTCCCGCTCTTTTTCTGGATGCCTCAGCTTGTCTCGCTCTGTGTGTGTGTGTGTGTGTGTGTGTGTGTGTGTGTGTGTGTCTGCTGACTCTTAATATCCGTTTCTCTTCCTGTTGGTCTTCTTTTTTCTACCACTTCTCCGTTATTGTTTCTGGTTCCCATCACTATCTCTATCCTCCCCTCCCTGCTCTATCCTTTTCTCTCTCTCTCTGCTCTCTACTTTGCTGCTGACTGTTGATAAACCTCACAGCGTTGCTCCCTAACCTTACCGCAGGAAGTTTCCTGTGCTGAAACTGAGCCCATGCTGGATCGCTTCCTGCCCAAGTGTGTTGTGGGACACGTTTGTTTGGGCCTCCCTCCCCCACTCCTTCCTCCGCTGGGCCCTGTGCAGATGGCTTGGTCCGGCAGGCCGGATCTCAGAGGAGTTTTGGCAGCGTTGTGCCTTCCCTCTTTTGCTCTCTCTTTCCCCTCTCTCAATCCAGCCCTGGAGAGAACATACCACTGCAGTGACCTCACAACCAGGTCCTCCCTGCATGCTGTACGCATCACTAAGGTCACGTGATTAAGGGGTCACCCGTAGGCGACACAGCTGGTGGATGCTAAGCATATGGTAATTAGATATGTTCTCTTGTTAGGTGCTACCGGTAACTTACTGATGGTGTTTGTTCTCACCATGGCAGTCAATGGCATTGTTCGGTTGTTCAATCTAAAATCTAGAGCTGTCATTAGAAAAATAAATCTAGATTGAAAGGATGTGAAAACATATTTCATTGGGTCATTCTAAAATCCCGACATACAATGGGCTGTAGTCCTCATGTTATTCTTGAACACCGGTATCCAACTGTATGATTTACACCTTTACTCATAAAAGGGCTCTTTACTTGTCATATGTGACCCATCGGGGCCAATTGGCCCCTGATTGAAAATCCAGCTCAACCAGATGCATGGCCCCTGTGACAATCTGTAGTATTTTTCACAGACTGGTTCTGGCTTGACTGTTTGTGGAGATTATGTAAGTAGACCCGGTGTAGTGATGGAATGGGCCACATAACACATTCCATTACACATCAGGTTCTTCACTGGCTATATAGTTATGTCCATCCGCTATATTCTAGATGAACTTCCCTTCACAAGTCTACCACAAGCCCTGACGATGTCTCTTCTCTCTATCTGAATATGGAAGGGAAATGGGAAACTGGCAGTCTACGAGACGTTTCTTTTTATATTGATTGTTCCCTGTATAAAACGTCCTTTGTTTGACGGGTGGGGGGGGGGATCACTCTGAAACCGAGCACGGGTTCCAATTACTCCTGTGACAGTGACATTGCGCGCGCCGCTGGCCAAAGATAACAGCTGTCCCATTCCAAGAGGAAGTGTTTGAGGCCTGGTGATAAGTGAGACGTAGAAACTGCTGCCCTTTGTCTGGTGTACGCGTGATGGATGCTACTCTGGTGGTTTGGTGTGTGTGTGTGTGTGTGAGGTGAAGCACAGCGATACTGTAAATCTGTTCACAGGTTAAAGGTTAGAGCCTAGTATGAATGTAAATATAGGCCACCCAGTACCCAATGAAGTCATCTAGATCAGGGCTCTCCAATGCTGTTCCTGGAGAGATACCCTCCTGCTACAGACAAAGAAACAGTTCCTGACAAACAACAATGACTTTTCTGTCAATGATTTATGTGCTAAACATCTAGTACTCTCATTGCAATATGATGATCAAGACTGGAAAAACAATACGACTTCACGCATATGCCGTATAAACCCATTGTAAGGCTTTCTAGCTGATATGAATTACATGCGGTTTACTTGCTAGACATCCACTGCTCTCTGATTCCCGCACTCACCCACACCATTGTTTTCCCTTTGAATACTATTGTATTGTCCATGTGGTTGGGGTTTAACGAAAAATGTAATGTTATTTTATTTTATATATATATTTTTTTATGATGTCAATTTCCTAAATGAATGAATGGAATGCACCTCCCAGGTTTAAATCAACCACATTGTTATTGTTTAGGTTACAAGGAACACGTTTATAATTTTCAAAGTAATGGTGTCGGACACACATTTGTGGTGAGTGTTGGTTCCTGGGCTCCTGCTCATTGCAGTCAGTCACCAATGCGTTTGGGCGAATCCATCAGTGCAGATGTTTCGCTCTCGTAAGTTCCCACGGCAGCGAAAGAAATATTTCGGAGCCTGCAGGGTGAAAAACGTCAGCGCTGTTTCCTTTGGTATTCCTCAGTGTGTCCTTGCCATTTATTCACTATGTGTTAGTGTATAAATACATGTGTATCAGACTAATCTACCTTTTTAGACTGACTGAGAAAAGCCACAGATTTTCCTTTGCAATCTACCAAGGTTAACTCACAAGTACTGACAAACATGAAGCAAATGTGAAATGAACATACTGTATGTGAGTACGCCTGACTGAAGTTAACTCTTATTCGACACCTCCTCCATTCCTGCACTCTGCTTATCTCCCCACATACCCTCCCCCCTTCTCTTCCCTCCCCTCTCCGCTAATCTTCAAATCAATCCCTCTTACTTTGATCTCCTTCCCTCATTTCCCTTTTTACTGCCACCTCTGTCTCCTTCCTCCCTCGCTCCCTCTTCTCCTTCCTTTACTTCCCCCCGGTCCTCCTCCTCCCCAACACTTTCTTCTCATTTCCCTCCTCTCCCCCCTCGCTCCCTCCACCCCCAGGCCTGCAGCCGGTGTTCTGGAGCAGGGAGGACGTGGGCCAGTGGTTGCGCTGGGCCGAGAGGGAGTTTGCCCTGCGTCCCAACACCAGTGGCAGCTTCCAGATGAACGGCAAGGCCCTGCTCCTCCTCACCAAGGAGGACTTCCGCTACCGGTCGCCCCACTCCGGTACGCCCACCTCCCACGCCTCTGCCCTTATTCATTCAAATGGTTGCTATGTTATTAGAACACATTTTTTTCTAACAACATGCTCATGTTTAACAATGATGAATTTTGAAGGGGGAATGACTTTGGAGAAATGGCACACTGACCTAAGAGAATTGCCATGTGTCTTGAGCATACAATGAGTGTCTTAGACCTTTAGCCTATATTGGTCAAATATGTTGATAGATCTGCTCAGCTGGAAGAAAGCAAGCGGAAGAGCAATATCAGGTGACTCAGCAGCTTCCTTAGTGGCGTTGCGGTCTGTCTTTGTTGTTGGGGGCAGGCAGTAGGAGACTGATTGGGTAAACGGCCGATCAGGAAGTGCAAACCAAACTCAACCGTCACCTGCTAACACCAGGAATTTCCCCTGCAGTGCCGTGTTAAACAGCAGGGCCAGAAAGTGAGAACTGAAAGGGGTTTATGTGTGCAAGTGTGTGTGCCTGTGGCGTCTTCACTTCCTTTATGAGAACTATTTCCTTGATGATCTGACGGGAAGCCTCGCAAATTGAAGTGAAAAAACTCCCTCCATTCTATTGATTCTCTTTGAGGGAAATACTTTCTCAGAGCCCTTCATATACAGGTAGCGAGTTACATCTTTCAGGGTGGCCTAATAATGCAATTGTTTACACATTGAGCATAAACCATGTTATGCTAATGCCATCTCTGTTGTAGAAGATACTACAAGCTTTTGTTCATATTGTCTGACACAATCAACCGTGCCTTAGCACAGGAATCTTGGAGGTGCTACAAAGTGAGTCACATGGTTGGTTTACGACTAGACTTGCCATTAGGATTCTGTCACGTCCATGACCACCTCAAGTAGGCTGCTTTGTAGGAGAACAGATGAGGTATGGAAGTTGCCAGGCAATAATATCTAGTCTTGAACTGCCTCTTGGAAGGCTGACTCATTAGCAACACTATGACTCTTTTCTTGGTCTGTTGGCCTCATTTACCATCTGTTTGGTCCAGACCATGTTTTTAAACTCCAGTATAGATCTCTGGTCGGAGCCTGATCCTTTTGATGACATTGATTGACAGCTGCTGCCCTGTCTATGGGGTGCACCATTGGAGGGGCTCATACGGTAACATCTGACCTGTAACCACTGACCTGTGTATCCTGCAGGGGACGTCCTGTACGAGCTGCTGCAGCACATTCTGAAGCAGAGGAAGCCGCACGCCTCCTACCCCTCCGCCTACTTCCCCGGCAACTCCTTCCACCCTCTGCCAGAGGGAGCTCTCCAGCACCACAAACTGGAAGGTCAGTGATGTTCGTTAGGGCACACTGTAGCAAAAGGCTTTGTAATGGCAAATGTAAATCTGTGTTCAGACAAGTTCAGGTTATACATTACATTTCACTCTCCCTACTGAACACCAGCCTGATGATGTTCTTGAGATTGCACTTACTGAAGGAAGCAGCATACCAACCTGAATACAACTGCTGGCTTGCTTCTGAAGCTAAGCAGGGTTGGTCCTGGTCAGTCCCTGGATGGGAGACCAGATGCTGCTGGAAGTGGTGTTGGAGGGTCAGTAGGAGGCACTCTTTCCTCTGGTCTAAAAAATATCCCAATGCCCCAGGCCTGTGATTGGGGACACTGCCCTGTGTAGGGTACTGTCTTTCGGATGGGACGTTAAACAGGTGTCCTGACTCTCTGCGGTCATTAAAGATCCCATGGCACTTATCGTAAGAGTAGGGGTGTTAACCCCGGTGTCCTGGCTAAATTCCCAATCTGGCCATCAAACCATCACGGTCACCTAATAATCCCCAGTTTACAATTGGCTCATTCATCCCCCTCCTCTCCCCTGTAACTATTCCCCAGGTTGTTGCTGCAAATGAGAATGTGTTCTCAGTCAACGTACCTTGTAAAATAACAGATAAATAAAAAGGAAGAATAGAGAGAGGTGATTACAGGAGAGCATTGAATGGGGGGGGGGGGGGGGCATTGAGTTCAATATCCTTAGGATGGCTGTTCATTATTGTAACATGATCTTGGAAAGCCAGTCCAATTGGAAAGCATTTCTCAGACCAATATGAAATCAACTTATTAGCCTATGGGGGGGAAGGACAACATTTGAGGCCCATTATGGAGTGGAATATTGAACATCACTTTTCTGACAATATTATTTTATTATTCATCCAACTTTTCTGCTAGAAGGATTTCACAATTCTGTTCTTGTCTAGGGGAATTTGTCGTGAGTAATTTCCCCTGAAGAACCCAACTGATCTGACTTCGGTTTCACAGGAGTTACTCAACAATCTTATACAGTTGCTTCAATTCAAGTATTTAATTACACATGATCAGAGAAAATCAGTTGGTCATGTAGCAATACAATTGCAAGAAAGCATCACAAGTATGCTTTAAGTGAATCTGACAAAAGTAACAAGTGGTGCAGTGATCTACTATAGACTCTAGAGAGAGGTGTTTAAGTCTCTTTTTAGTATCCACCTGAAAAGAGGAAGGACTTCACCTTCTTTGTGCTAC
This sequence comes from Oncorhynchus masou masou, assembly GCF_036934945.1. Taxonomy (NCBI): domain Eukaryota; kingdom Metazoa; phylum Chordata; class Actinopteri; order Salmoniformes; family Salmonidae; genus Oncorhynchus; species Oncorhynchus masou. Next base: position 24,225,526 of record NC_088238.1, read on the forward strand.
ACTTTGGACTCCTTCACTGGAATGGTTAGAATGAAATGGGAGGAGAGAGGAGAGGTGTTGACATTGAAACCTGCTCCACAAGGAAATGCTTCTATATTTAAACAACCTTTGGTCTAGGAGTTGATTATCTACAGTTCCTCATCTCTACTTGTTTTATAGGGGAAGTGATTGGGTTAGATGATTCAGATGCTCAGGACTTCCTTGTTGTTCGGTATGCTAGTTTTGGTATGCAGAAGCAAAGATATTTCTTTCTTGCTTAGAGGCAAAGCATGCTAGCTATTCACATGCTAACACTAAGTAAATGTGTACTCAACATGTTGTAATGTTCTACCCAGTAGAGGGCAGTCCAAACCAATCATCACTAATAATCTACCACCCACATACATTGAAACATGATGAAGTTTGTAAATGTGTGTAGTGACATCTACTGGACATCATGTAAATATGTTGGAAACATATATCCTAGGGGCTGCAGGTAGCCTAGCGGTTAGAGCGTTGGGCCAGTAACCGAAAGGGTGCTGGATCGAATCCCCGAGCTGACAAGGTAAAATCTGTCATTCTGCGCCTGAGCAAGGCAGTTAACCCACAGTTCCCAGAGCGCCGTGAATGTCGATTAAGGCAGCCCCTGTCTGATTCGGGGGGGGTTAGGTTAAATGCGGAAGACATGAAGGCATTCAGTTGTACAACTGACTAGGTATCCTCCTTTCCCCTTTATGCAGAAACGGTACGGCGAACACCACGTGGTACAGAGCCCCAACCCCAGCACCCACCCACCATTGAGCTCCGACACCGCTCCCGCTCGCCTCCCCGCCTCTCCCCCCTGGACCCCAACTACCCACGCCCTGGTGCCGAGGACCACCTCCAGACGTCCTCCCAGCTGCCCGACAGCAACCACCACCTGCCCGAGGACTTGTACACTCTGTCGGTGTCCCCGGCTGCCCCTAACGGCCGCTGTGCCACGCCCCGCGAAGCCCCCTGCCCAGGCAGCCCCGGGTGCCAGGACGCTGCACCCCCTCGTGTCATCCAGCTCATGCCAAGCGCCATCATGCACCCCCTGCTGCTTAGCCCAGGGAGAGGAGGTGTCGCTGGAGACTTCAGGCACGGTCGTGGGGGGCCACCACTTCAGGCCCCCCATGAAAATGGCCGTGAGGGGAAGGGCCACATCCAGCTGGCACTGGCCCACCACCAGCAGCACGCTCTACATCAGCAGGAGGAGTCGCTCTACAGGAACCACCACGTCATTGTGCCCGTCTCGCCACCAGAGGAACAGGCAATGCCCATTGGACGGATAGCAGGTAACTAACGCTCCTAAAGATTAATCTTAGAGGGTGGTGTTCACGGCTTCAACCAACTCTGGAGGAAGTGTGGCTAAAGTTGAAGTTAACAGGTACTGTCTGAAATGTATCACCTCTGACGTGTTTGTGTTCCCAGACTGCAGGCTGCTGTGGGACTACGTCTACCAGCTCCTCTCAGACAGCCGGTACGAGAACTACATCCGCTGGGAGGACACAGAGACCAAAGTCTTCCGCATCATGGACCCCAACGGCCTGGCTCGCCTGTGGGGGAACCACAAGGTAACGAGGTCCACCTCCCAGTGTTTGATTGGAAATAGCATTTTCCCGCAGTGCTGGTTTTCTTAAAGTTCTGTGTTAACATTCTATCTTGTTCTATTGGTTGTAACAGAACAGGACCAATATGACGTACGAGAAGATGTCACGAGCACTGAGACACTACTACAAACTGAACATTATCAGGAAAGAGCCAGGACAAAGACTCTTATTCAGGTATGGTAGGGTTTAGTTAAAACCCAATATCTATTTGAAGTTTAAAAAAAAATGTATATACACTTGTCCAGTTTGAGTTAACTAATAATTAACCACTGTGTATGTGTGGTTCAGGTTCATGAAAACCCCAGATGAGATTATGAGTGGACAAACTGACAGGCTGGAGCACATAGAGTCGGACACAGACGATCAAATCTACATCAAAGAGGAATGCTGAGGCCTCTGGGAAATGGAGTCCACTAAAGCGATGAACTACTACAGCCACTGATGCCTTTCAGAAAGCTGCTCGAACAATCGTTTCACACCAAGAGCGCCTGGACATTCACTCTATCCAAAACTCAGAGGAACTTGATGGTGACGTCTCTAGATTGCCTTTTAAAACTTTAAGATTTTCTTTCCAGACAAATCTTATCAGTTGTTTTCTGTCTTAATGCAAGGAGTTCAAAGGACCTGGTGAAAAGTATATCTCATAAGACATTCCTTTTCCCTGAACTGCCACAGCAAATCAATCATTTCATGCTTGTCATGTCATACATTGTTGATTTTTCTTCCCCATGTGTGCATTAACTATAAGAAAATGTTGCAATTTGTGCAACTAATGGGAGGGGGTGTGTAGCAGGAACGTTTTCACCACAGAATAAATCTTTTTGATCAATTTGTATGGCTGATCTCTTAAAAATGCATCTGACCTTATTGCTTGAAGCCTAAGTCTAGCAATCATTCCTGAAACGATTGAAGTGATATGTAGGCTAAATGTATGGTTATTTTTTAAAATTTGTTTTATATATATATATTTTTTACTGCCAACGTGAAGTTTGGAGCTTATTCTGAAGCAATCCACATGGTGGCAATGCTGCACCACTTCTGACTGTAAAACCAACATAGTTCACTGCACTGGGGTCCAAGTCCAGCTCTACTGAAGTTCACAAGGAATCAAAAGGTCCAGTGCAGCCATTTTTATCTCAATATCAAATCGTTTCTGGGTAACAATTAGGTCCCTTACTGTGATTTTGTTTAAAATTATAATGGTCAAAATTGCTTCTTAGCAAAGAGTAATTTCTCATATTCACAATTTCACAGTATTATTCCAACCTCATAGTGTGGGAAAAAAAAAAATATATATATATATATACACACAAGACAATCACGTTTTTCCCTGCACTGGGCCTTTTAAGAGGTTCATTTAATTAAGTCTGTGCGATATCCAAACACACCTGTTCCCACATGACAATTAAACGGTATACAATATATATATTTGTGCAAAACTGTCCCCTAAGGCTCACATCTGCCAAAGTTAAATTAAATCTTGCACGTTAATAGACCAATGCAAATATTACTCCTAGGCTATGATGTCATGTCTCCTACAACTTTCAAAAATCATATTTAACGACATGATGCAGTTCAATGAATCGAAATTCCCGTTGATCTTATTTGCGTAAAACTGAGCAAAGACATTTTTGTGTAGTCCCTTAATGTGATTGACCAATGTAGGCTTATTAGTGTGTTTACGCCAGTGGCGATTGATGGTGTTAGTGGCCTTGTGTGCCACTATGATGGGTTATTCCAGAGTCTGTGATGAGCGCTGCGGTCGGTAGGTGTCTGTATGATAATAAGTTAGTGCGCACGGCGTGCATGCAGTCAGTCTCTGATGGAACTCAGTGGAATACAGACTGGTGCCGCAACTGAGGCAGAAGTCGGGACAATTTCACTTCAATTTTGAGTTTATTACTCAATTTTATATGATATTTTATTTTCTCTCACTTCAAGGGTGATCACACTCCGTTAAGACTGGGAAACAATAATGACAGTGTATTCACACGTTGGACAATACATAGTCTGACTCTATCAGAAAGCATAAGAGGAAGAGAAAGCACTGAATAATTTTCTGTGCTCTATCAATCTACAGTCAATTATTTGTTCCAAGAAAACGAGCAGTGTTGCGTTTGTGTGCGCGTGGATTTAATTGTCGGATATCTATCACTGTGTCAAGCAATATTGGACCAGTCCTACACACATCTAGGCTGTGTTGATGTCGCCCGCGGACAGACGCACCGCTGGATTGTAGCAGTGCCGATGGATTAAAGGGCAACCTTAAAACATTTGGAGGGCGCGAAGGTAGCGGGCAGCAGGTATGAAAATCATGATTTTAGCATACTTGGTCAATTTTGTGCGCCCTTTAAACCATTGTGGTTCAAGTCCCTCTGGAGCTTTTCTGTAGTGTCTGGCTTGACCTTTCAGTAAGAGTCAATGAGGCATCCTCGCTACTGACACTTTTTTTCTTTAGTGTGCTACAATATAATTAGTCTACAAGGAGCTCACCTTCTAGGAGCACATGCCATTTTCAACATCTAGTTTTGATTTACAGTTGATTGGGTTGTCAACTAACTTGAATTCAATGTGAATTAAACAATGTCACCATGTCATTGGATATAGGTTAAAAGTTGGGTGAAAAAAAGAGGACCTTTCCTTAGTCAATTACTTTTTGCAAATCCTATCAGTTTTCCACCTTGATTCAACGTCATCACATTTGTTATTGTTGAAATGATGTGGAAACAACGTTGATTCAACCACTTTTTTTTCCCCCAGTGGGCAATCTCAAGAAGTTCTTAACTTGAATCTCATCAATATCCAATCAGGTCTGAAATAATTCGCGCGATAATGACTGGGTTCGTTTTAGTCTTGATGTTGATCATACTAGCTCACAGCACGAGTTTAATTGCCAGTCAATCGCCCTCATCTCGAGAAAGTGCACCTCGAATGATGTGTGGACCAGCATTTATTAGGCTATGCCAACAGCATCCGCTCATTATTTATTTTCTCTAGATCAAAAGTTTAACCACTGAAGTTTCTGGCATCATTGTAACTATTTAGATTATAATTACAAATTAGACATCCCTTAGTCCTTATGTCCCCTAAATATGGTTCAACTGTCAAATTAGTTTGTCTATTTGGTCTTGGGGCCGTTAATAAGGGAAAACTATATATGGTGATTCTCCATCCACTCATTTTATGCACAGACATCCATTAGTCTGCCGACAGTGCAACCATTGTTTATTCAGTGGGCTGCCATACAAGTCAGAGTTGCTGCTTCAACATTGGTCCACTGTCAAGGTCCAATACTAAATAGGCTTGTAAATTCACAGGCTGAAAGCATCAGAAGGGCAAGTGTGTCCTCTGGATAGTCATGCAACCTAATGACTAGCTGTTAAACCCAAGACAGTATACCAGAACAAAAGCATAGGGGATTTATGTAGGCCAACTTAAATCTATGATGGCATTTAAAAACAACAGGGATGCAAAACTACAAACATGCTCTCTCACTGTGGAGAAGCCAAATGTGTTTTGGTCTTATCAAAACCTGGGTTTTCAATCAAATAGGTTGTCCGTCTCTTTCTATTTTTATGTGTGCCTGCACCTTACACCCCTCCATACCAATTCAGAGGCACTAGGTGTTCTTGCATCACCACCAGGAGCGTAAAGATTTACTGAGAGGCTTGGTATAAAATGGACTTCAAAATGTGGTCTCATCCTACTGGCAGCCATGGCAAGCTAATGACAGCCTTGATACTTACCATGATACACTATAAATGATATCAAGTAAATGTGGAGTCTGAAGAGCATTGTGGTGTTCAGGTATGACATTATCATAAATCTCAGTCAGTAGAATATCTAAGCTGTTTGTCAGGCTGCTACTTCTTAAAATATCCCATATTTGTATCTCTCCTGCTCATCTCGTCTCACACTGACTAATCAGATGACATGAGCATTTGTCACCAGTGACAATTATATTACACCTCAGGGAGAGGGCATACGGATTTCAAAGACAGGAAGAATTTGCACTCGCAGGAGGACGAACACACACGTTAGTGAACACGCACACACAGGTGCATGCATAGTAGTTAATCAACATCAATAACATCTACTGATAACTGCCTCAACTCCCTCAGACAGACAATTGATGGGTACATCCCTGGCTCTTATCAGACTGGCTACACTGTGAGGGGACATATCACAGAGGAATGCCCTCTCCAGCTGGGTGACCTGGTGCCAACTGTCTGCAGCTGTCTGGCCAGAGCCGGATGATGATTCTCCAATGTCACATCCCTGGTGTGTACTGTGCCCTTTCCCATTCAGGGCATTACCATTGATCCATCTATCTATGAATTTGAGAGTGGTTACATTTCCCTCAGCTCATTCCTTTATTTTATCAAATAAAGTGGCAGGGGTTAGACTGTTGAAATGACAGATTAGGCCTTTAAATGAGCAAAATGTCTTATTGGTGGGTTATGAACCCTACATTGACCTGCTGCTATATTAACCCATAAACCATTGTGGTTCAAGTCCCTCTGGAGCTTTTCTGTAGTGTCTGGCTTGACCTTTCAGTAAGAGTCAATGAGCCATCTGAGTTCAGGGGTTCCCAAAGTGGAGTCTGAGGAGATACTGCAAAAAACGTTGAAATAAATAGACTAGAATTCCCACCCTAGTCACACCCTGGCCTAACCAAAATAGAGAATAAAAGCCTCTCTATGGCCAGGGCGTGACAGCTCTTTTCCTCTGCCCTATGGCAAAATGTGTAGAATTGCAAGAAATTAGTTTTAAAACTGCAAAATGTTCTCTCTGATTCCAGAGAATGTCAAATGTTCTTTCTCAGGGTCCGAGACTTGATTAGTCTGGCCATGCACTGCAGAAGTCATAGTAAAACTGCTTGTATGCTATTTTAGTCACACTCTAAATAGGAGTTGTGTTCTTGTATTCTGAGAGGGTCCCTGATATATTTGCTATCACAAAAGGTGTCCCGGATGCAAAACAAGATTGGGAACCCTTCTCCTAGTTCACTGACAGCAACCTTTTGACGACGTGCTGATGTTTAGTTTTGGTGGTTCAGCTGACATTTCTGAGCTGTAAAACTCATTCCATGGTCACAGATTGATAAGGGTCACAGGTACATGACCTATAGTCCTAATGGTGATTCTATAAAATCAATACATTTTGGATTTCATCTAGTAGACAATTTCTCTAATCAGGCCTAGATTACTTGGGTAGAATATCCTTCAGAAGGACACACAGACAAACTAAATAGATGTAGCCTATGACCTTAAGTACTTTTGTCACAACTTTTAATATCATTGTGACATATCCATGTTGTCACTTGAAAGACATTATAATGTGATACATTTTATATTACTCCGCAAAGAGAGAACCTATACTGTAGCTCTCGACTGTTCTGGGCTCCATTTTCTTTGTGATCAAAACAAAAGACTTCAGAGGCCAAGCTCTCGCTCCTTTCTCCAGAAACTATAGAAATGTATGAAAAAAAATTGGTCGTTGATTGGCACCCGCTGTGCCTGCGTTTGATGTAAGTCGGCAGCGAGGGCTTTTTTCCCCTCTTTCTCTGCCTGCCCCATTCTTTTTGATCAGCCTTTTCCAATTGGAGTTTAAACAAATTCAACAGCCGCAGAATAAATAAGAGAGCAGAAATGCCAAAATAACAGCAAGTCCCGCCCCTCACCACCTTCCCTATCTAACACAACCCCCCCACACACACTCTTAACATACACCTCATAGATGTTATTTCCCTCTCTCCTACTCTCTCCCCCTTGCTCTCTATCCAATCTTCCATTTGTGGGCTTTGGCACTGTAGTGCCAGGGTTTTGATAGGTCCTCTCAGGATCCATTTGCCAATACCGTGCGGATGCGTTCGTTAGCATCATGTCTGCCTTCGTTAGTCTTTGTTTAGAGGCGGAAGGCTTTGTTCCTTTTCCAATTTAACACATTGTCCGTGGTGTTTTCGACAATGTTCGCATCTCTCTGCCTTCTCCATCTCTTTTGCGCTCTCTCACTCTTTTATTATCTCTCTCATTCTCTCTTTCCCCTCTTGTCTCTGGAGAGGTACATTGTATATTTCACCATCAAATAATACAGAGTGAAGCACAGCTGTTTGGCACTGTGTTGTGCATCACATGCTTCTATAAGTGGTGGTTTCAATTTAGTAGGAGGAAAGAGGTTTATAGTAGGATTAGCTATTGTGAAATATAGAGCATTTCACCATGCTTTGAGTCACTTCCTGTTTGTGTGTTCTACTGACTAAAGGGTACTACATTGGCCTATCAAACTGGCCCTGTGAATCGTCTGTTTACTGTGGATGGTGATGGTTTTAAGTGGGTGGCCGAGAAGGTCTTTGCCGTTGTCAACATTTCAGCAATTGAGATGTGAGGCCGCTACCTTTTTAGACTCACAGACAACATTACTTACACAATTATAAAACAGTAGGTTATTGAACTTGATGCTCTTCTAAGTTCCATGTTGTTGACCAAGCCCACTGGGCAAAAACGGGTTGAATCAACATTGTTTCCACGCACTTTTAACCAAAAATGAAATGTGATGACATTGAATCAATGTGAAAAACTGATTGGATTTTCAAAAAGTCATCAGTGTAAGGGAATTTCGTATTTTTTTCACCCAAATTTTAACCTAAATCTAATGACAAGGTGTTTGGTTGAATTCACGTTAGTTGACAACTCAACCAAATGTAAATCAAAACTAGACGTTGAATTGACGTCAGTGCCCAGTGGGATGCTTCATTACGGATTCCATGCTCATTACATGCGGACTCCATGTGTGCACACCAATCGAACATACTGTATGTATAACCTCTCCCTTTCTCTATACTTGTGATTGTCTTCGAAGATGGCTGGCAGCCATTGCTGTCCCAGAATCCTTCTCTTCTGGTGCGGTGGCTCTCACATCCCCCCCCCCCCCTCTTCCACCCCCTCCTTCATGGGCTGTCCTCCAGCCGTCTGTGATCCTGTTTCACACCGCTGGTCTGCGTCCGCCTTTTCCCCACCAAGGCCGTTTTATCTCTCCTGCAGGGTCTTAGCAGGGCTCTGCGTGTGGCCCAGTGGCTTAAAAACATGCGGCCTTCACGCAGCTTGCCAGCAAGGCCCAGAGAAGTCGCCACAAATACCAATACACTTTTGACAGTAGGAAGAAAACTCTTTTCATTGCTTTTTGTTGGTTTGTGGGGCAAATCTGTAGCTACATCAAACTGTTGTTTACCAGTAGGTCTCTGGCTCTTCAGAACTGACAGCATTAATCCTTTGAGCTAAAGCCATGGTTATAGCTCCTGGAGGCAATTGCTGTCTTTAGGTCAAAGACAAGGTGACATCACAACCTCCAGGCTGTCAATACCTGACGAGAGATTTAGACTAGCGCCCTTTACAAATGTCTGGCATCACACATACCTTCAACATAACGTTGAAATAGTGCAAATAGTTTAGTGCAAATAGTTTAGCAGATAGCTTACTTCCTGTTCAAGTAAAATACATGTGTATTTGTAACATGCTTTGTAGACAACAGGTGTAGACTAACAGGGAAAGGCTACTTACAGGTCCTTTTCCAACAATGCAGAGGTAAAAAATAAGATTAAAAGGAATACACGGTGAATAAGGAATATAAATAACATGTAAAAATTATAATGACTATATACAAGGAGTGAAACAGTAACATGGCTATATACAGGGAGTAGAACAATAACATGGCTATATACATGGATTAGAACAATAACATGGCTATATACATGGATTAGAACAATAACATGGCTATATACAAGGAGTGAAACAATAACATGGCTATATACAAGGAGTGAAACAATAACATGGCTATATACAAGGAGTGAAACAATAACATGGCTATATACAGGGATTAGAACAATAACATGGCTATAAACATGGATTAGAACAATAACATGGCTATATACAAGGAGTGAAACAATAACATGGCTATATACAGGGATTAGAACAATAACATGGCTATATACATGGATTAGAACAATAACATGGCTATATACATGGATTAGAACAATAACATGGCTATATACAGGGAGTGGAACAATAACATGGCTATATACAGGGAGTGGAACAATAACATGAATATATACAGGGATTAGAACAATAACATGGCTATATACAGGGAGTGGAACAATAACATGACTATATACATGGAGTGGAACAATAGCATGACTATATACAGGGTGTAGAACAATAGCATGACTATATACAGGGAGTGGAACAATAACATGACTATATACAGGGAGTGGAACAATAACATGGCTATATACAAGGAGTGAAACAATAACATGGCTATATACAAGGAGTGAAACAATAACATGGCTATATACAGGGAGTGGAACAATAACATGACTATATACAGGGAGTGGAACAATAACATGACTATATACAGGGAGTGGAACAATAACATGTCTATATACAGGGAGTGTAACAATAACATGGCTATATACAAGGAGTGAAACAATAACATGGCTATATACAAGGAGTGAAACAATAACATGGCTATATACAAGGAGTGAAACAATAACATGGCTATATACAAGGAGTGAAACAATAACATGGCTATATACAAGGAGTGAAACAATAACATGGCTATATACATGGATTAGAACAATAACATGGCTATATACAAGGAGTGAAACAATAACATGGCTATATACAGGGATTAGAACAATAACATGGCTATATACATGGATTAGAACAATAACATGGCTATATACAAGGAGTGAAACAATAACATGGCTATATACAGGGATTAGAACAATAACATGGCTATATACATGGATTAGAACAATAACATGGCTATATACAGGGAGTGGAACAATATCATGAATATATACAGGGATTAGAACAATAACATGGCTATATACAGGGAGTGGAACAATAACATGATTATATACAGGGAGTGGAACAATAACATGGCTATATACAAGGAGTGAAACAATAACATGGCTATATACAGGGAGTGGAACAATAACATGACTATATACAGGAAGTGGAACAATAACATGACTATATACAGGGAGTGGAACAATAGCATGACTATATACAGGGTGTGGAACAATAACATGACTATATACAGGGAGTGGAACAATAACATGGCTATATACAGGGAGTGGAACAATAACATGGCTATATACAGGGAGTGGAACAATAACATGGCTATATACAGGGAGTGGAACAATAACATGGCTATATACAGGGAGTGGAACAATAACATGGCTATATACAGGGAGTATAACAATAACATGGCTATATAGAAGGAGTAGAACAATAACATGGCTATATACAGGGAGTGGAACAATAACATGACTATATACAGGGATTAGAACAATAACATGGCTATAGACAGGGAGTAGAACAGTAACATGGCTTTCTACAGGGAATAGAAGTACCAAGTCGAGGTAATTGAGGTAGCCCTGTACTCTACATACAGTATAGGTAAGAGTAAAGTGACTAAGCAACAAGGATAGATAATAGACAACAGCAGCAGTGAGTGTGTGTGTGTGGGGCGTCCGTATACATGTGTGTGGGCGTAAGTATTGTGTGTGTTTTGGGGTGTCAGTGTAAGTACTGTATGTATGAATGTTTGGGTAGTGGCCAGTGTGTGTCCATAGAGTCAGTGCAAGAGAGTTGGTGCAAAAAAAAGGGTCAATGCATTTAGTCCTGATAGCCATCTGATTAGGGATTTAGCTGTCTTGTTTAGAGGTCTTATGGCTTGGGGGTAGCAGCTGTTCAGGGTCCTGTTGGTTCCAGACTTGGTACAATGGTACCACTTGCCATGCGGTAGCAGTGAGAACAGTCTGTGGCTTGGGTGGCTGAAGAGGTCCTGGATGGCAGGGAGCTCCGCCACAGCGATGTACTGGGCTGTACACACTACCCTTTTTAGCGCCTTGTGGTCGGATACCAAGCAGTTGCAATACCAAGTGGTGGTGTAGCTGTAGAACTTTGAGGATCTGGGGGCCCACGGCAAATCTTTACAAGCTCGAGGGGGAAGAGGTGTGGTCATGCCCTCTTCACGGGGGGGGGGAGAGTCGTTGTAGTGCACTCTTTAAGGCTGTGTTTGTGTGTTTGGACCATGATAGATCCTTAGTGTTGTGGACACAGAGGAACTTGAAACTCTTGACCCGCTCCACTAACGCCCTGTTGATGTGAATGAGGGCATGCTCAGCCTTCCATTTCCTGTAGTCTACGATCAGCTCCTTTGTCTTGCTGACGTTAAGGGAGAGGTTGTTGCCCTGGCACCACACTGCCAGGTCTCTAACCTCCTCCCTATAGGCTGTCTCATTGTCGTTGGTGATCAGGCCTACCACTGTCTTGTCATCTTCAAACTTAATAATGGTGTTGGAGTCGTGTACGTCCACGCAGTGGAGGGTGAACAGGGAGTACAGGAGGGAACTAACCACCCACCCCTGTGGGGGCCCCTTGTAAAGGGTCAGCGTGGCGCATGTATTGATGCTTACCCTCACCACCTGGGGCCAAGCCCATCAGGAAGACCAGGATCCAGTTGCAAAGGGGGGTGTTCTGTCCCAGGGTCCATTGCTTAGTGATAACCTTCAATTTTTATTATACCTCTACAATTGATCAGAGGGAAAAAAAACAAGTAATTAAAATAAAATCTCTAAAAGATAGGTGTCTTCAATGAACCATTTCTGTGGATTTTGATGTGCGCTTGGAGTCATTGTGTTGCTGGGAGATCCACTTGTTGATCATGTCAAGTCTGTCAGGTTGGATGGGAAGCATCGCCGCACAGCTATTTTCAGGTAATTCCAGAGATGTTCGATCGGGTTCAAGTCCGGGCCTTCAGAGACATGTTCCAAAGCCACTTCTGTGTTGTCTTGGCTGTGTGCTTAGGGTTTTTGTCCTGTTGGAAGGTGAAACATTACCCCAGTCCTAGTGTCTGAGCGCAATGGTGCAGATCTCTCTGTACTTTGCTTTCCCTCGGTGAAGCATGGTGGTGGCAGCATCATGCTGTGGGCAGTTGTAATGAACATGATGGGTGACAGAGAGAAGGTCATACACAGGGGGTCCAAACTAGACAAAAGTACAGGCAGGGAAAAGGCTAGTGATGTCGTCCGGGAGATCAGGCAATAGGTTGATAACAGGCTAAAGTACAGGCAGGGAATAGGCAAAAGGCGTTGTTAGTGAGGCAGGCAGGGAATAGGTGTTGTTAGTTTTTGCCTGTCTCACTATCACACACGGGAGGATTAAATTACAGGAAAAACAGAGCTCCAACTAGAAGTGTGTCACAAAACAAACAATACTTCACAATGATCGGGTGCAAAAACACTAAATAGTGTGTGATAATGACATACAGGTGTGTGAACAGGTGATCAGAATTCAGGTGATTGGGATCTGGAGAGTGAGTTCAGGGATCGATGTGTTTGAGAGTGTGAGCTGGAGAATGGGCTGGAAAGTGAGCTGCGTTCAGGGGATCTATGTGTTTGAGAGTGTGAGTTGGAAGCAGACGTTATAGTACCCAGGGGGCCTCCCCCAGGAACGTGGAGCTTGGCAGTCAGGACGGTTATGGTGGAAAGCCAGGATCACGGCTGGGTCGAGGATGCCCTGAGACCCAGGACCATTCTTCGGGTCCATACCCCTCCCAATCCACCAGGTAGTGGATGCGACCACCCAGGCGCTTGGAGTCAAGGAGGGCTTGGACCGCACAAGCTGGTGCACCGCCGGTGTCAAGGGACACGTGGAAGGATGAGGAGATCCGGTAATGGCGGGGCAACTGGAGATGGTAGGTGACAGGATTGATGCGGTGTTATTTTGAAGGGACCTATGAACCGAGGACTAAACTTTTTGCAGGGATCATGATGCCGGATGTCCTGGGTGGAGAGCCACACACGTTGCCCAGGGTGGAAGAGTTGAGTAGGTCGGCAACGCCGGTCAGCAAACCGTTTCTGGGAGAGGGAAGCTTGATGTAGGTGCAAATCTGCGGTCTCCCAAACCTGCTCACTCCGTCGAAACCACTCCTGGAAAACTTCATTCATGAAGGACTGGAAGACTGTGGGAGGATTGGTGAGACCGTAGGGCATAACCAGGTATTCGTAGTAACCCCTAGCGGTGATTAATGCCATCTTCCGTTCATCTCCAGGTTGTAAGCACTACATAGGTCCAGTTTGGAGTAGATGTAGCCTGTCCAATTTGTTATAGTCCGGCCGGAATCAGAAAAAGGGTGAAGCGATTCTTGATGGTAAGGTCATTGAGGGGTCGGTAAACTATGCAGGGACGGAGACTAGCATCCTTATTTTTCACAAAAAAGAAACTGGTTGCAGCCAGAGATGTGGATGGACGGATGAATCCCATGTCAGGGCCTCTTCGATAAAGGTGTCCATAGCCTCATTCTCTGGAATGGAAAAGGGATAGATCCGACCCTTAGAGGGTGAGGCCCCAGAAAGGAGGTTGATTGTGCAGTCCTCCGGGCGATGTGGGGGCAAAATGGAGGCCTTTTTCTTGCTGAAGACACTCTGGAACTGGGCATATACAGGTGGGATGTGGGTTGGAATGGCAGACTCCGATCCTTCTGTAAAGGTGGTTCGACATGGTAGATTGAAGCAGTTCTTAAAACAGGCGGGAGACTATGACAGCAGTTCCCCTTGCCGCCAGGAGATCGTAAAGGGTTAGCCAAAGGTGACCGAGGATGAGGGCTTCTTTAGGCGAAGACAACACCATTAACTGAATGACCTCAGAGTGAAGGAGGCCAATCTGAAGGGTGATACTTTTGGTCATGTGAGTCACAAGACCAGTCCCGAGAGGTTGTCCGCGCATTAATCCTAAAGGGAGGATTAACAGGGATTAGTTTGACAAACTGTTTTGCTAATTGTTCGTCAATGAATTTACCTGCGGCCCCCAAGTCAACTGAGTGACCCCATTTGCAGAAAGAAGAGCCGGGATACCAAACTGCCTTTTGGTAATATTCAAAAATGTAGAGATACTTACCCGGGTGGAAGTGGGGGGGTTGTAGTCACCCTTTCGTGGGGGGCGAATGGCACTGCTATTGAGTAGGAGGTTACTCCACAATAGAGTCACAGGTTTTCACGTAACCTCCGATGTCTCTCGGCAGGCGTGAGAGGAGCGCGGCCGAGTTGCATGGGTTCGGGGCTATTAGACCGTGGTGGACGAGAGACCAGTAGGTTGCCAATGGATAAGGACATCTGGATGTATTGGTTTAGGTCCGTTAAATCTCCTTTGCAGGCCAGTTCGGTCTGTAACATCCAATTAAGACTCCACTGGTAGACTGTAAGGAGAGCTGGTTCCCTCCATCCACTGTCGGCAGCCATGGTGTGGAACTCCAGGGCATACTCAATGGTGGAGCGACGGGCCTGTTGCAGCTCACATAACAGGTCCCCGGTGTGACCACCTGAAATTGAATGGTCGAACACCTCCTGCTTGGAAACGTGATTCAGAGGACAGATCAGAACTTTGAGCAGCCCATAGGGCTGTGACCCAATCCAGAGCTTTGCCTGTGAGTAGGGAGATGAAGTCCACCCTGTCTTTGTCAGAGGTGAAGTCAGCGGGGTGATGGTCTATGTACAGGTTACATTGCATGAGAAATCCTTGACATTTCCCTGGGGACCTGTCGTATTTATTAGGCATGGATATGTGGGAGATGAATGAGAGGAGGCTGTGGCACCTGATATTGGTGAAGGAGGAATGGACTGGCGAAGGAGTTCATCGATTCGTTCCTCCTATCGGGCTAGACGTAGCTGCAGCTCCGCTGAATCCATCTGTCGTTTTTGGTGATGTATTCTGTAATGAACACGATGGAAGACAGAGAGCTGGTTTCAAGCGCAGGGCGCAGCAGGTGTTTATTATTAAAGGACCACGGGAGGAGGCAGGTAGCTGGGTCCAGGGGTAGGCAGAAGATCATACACAGGGGGTCCAAACTAGGCAACAGTACAGGCAGGGAAAAGGCTAGTAACGTCATCCGGGAGATCAGGCAATAGGTTGATAACAGGAAATCCAATAGGCTAAAGTACACTAGGGAAGAGGCAAAAGGCGTCGCAGGCAAAAACTGTCATACACAGGAAGATTAAACAGAGCTCCGACTAGAAGTGTGTCATAAAGCAAACAATACTTCACAAAGATGGGGTGCAAAGAACTGAACTTAATAGTGTGTGATAATGACATACAGGTGTGTGAACAGGTGATCAGAATTCAAATGATTGGGATCTGGAGAGTGAGCTGCGTTCAGGGTATTTACAGTGCCTTGCGAAAGTATTCGCCCCCCTTGAACTTTGCGACCTTTTGTCACATTTCAGGCTTCAAACATAAAGATATAAAACTGTATTTTTTTGTGAAGAATCAACAACAAGTGGGACACAATCATGAAGTGGAACGACTTTTATTGGATATTTCAAACTATTTTAACAAATCAAAAACTGAAAAATTGTGCGTGCAAAATTATTCAGCCCCGTTAAGTTAATACTTTGTAGCGCCACCTTTTGCTGCGATTACAGCTGTAAGTCGCTTGGGGTATGTCTCTATCAGTTTTGCACATCGAGAGACTGAAATGTTTTCCCATTCCTCCTTACAAAACAGCTCGAGCTCAGTGAGGTTGGATGGAGGGCATTTGTGAACAGCAGTTTTCAGTTCTTTCCACAGATTCTCGATTGGATTCAGGTCTGGACTTTGACTTGGCCATTCTAACACCTGGATATGTTTATTTTTGAACCATTCCATTGTAGATTTTGCTTTATGTTTTGGATCATTGTCTTGTTGGAAGACAAATCTGCGTCCCAGTCTCAGGTCTTTTGCAGACTCCATCAGGTTTTCTTCCAGAATGGTCCTGTATTTGGCTCCATCCATCTTCCCATCAATTTTAACCATCTTCCCTGTCCCTGCTGAAGAAAAGCAGGCCCAAACCATGATGCTGCCACCACCATGTTTGAGAATGGGGATGTTGTGTTGTGGTTGATGAGCTGTGTTGCTTTTACGCCAAACATAACGTTTTGCATTGTTGCCAAAAAGTTCAATTTTGGTTTCATCTGACTAGAGCACCTTCTTCCACATGTTTGGTGTGTCTCCCAGGTGGCTTGTGGCAAACTTTAAACAAGAGCGTCTGCCAAATGACTTAAATGTAAATGTAATGTAAACACGTTTTATGGATATCTTTAAGAAATGGCTTTCTTCTTGCCACTCTTCCATAAAGGCCAGATTGGTGCAATATACGACTGATTGTTGTCCTATGGACAGAGTCTCCCACCTCAGCTGTAGATCTCTGCAGTTCATCCAGAGTGATCATGGGCCTCTTGGCTGCATCTCTGATCAGTCTTCTCCTTGTATGAGCTGAAAGTTTAGAGGGACGGCCAGGTCTTGGTAGATTTGCAGTGGTCTGATACTCCTTCCATTTCAATATTATCGCTTGCACAGTGCTCCTTGGGATGTTTAAAGCTTGGGAAATCTTTTTGTATCCAAATCCGGCTTTAAACTTCTTCACAACAGTATCTCGGACCTGCCTGGTGTGTTCCTTGTTCTTCATGATGCTCTCTGCGCTTTTAACGGACCTCTGAGACTATCACAGTGCAGGTGCATTTATACGGAGTCTTGATTACACACAGGTGGATTGTATTTATCATCATTAGTCATTTAGGTCAACATTGGATCATTCAGAGATCCTCACTGAACTTTTGGAGATAGTTTGCTGCACTGAAAGTAAAGGGGCTGAATAATTTTGTATGCCCAATTTTTCAGTTTTTGATTTGTTAAAAAAGTTTGAAATATCCAATAAATGTCGTTCCACTTCATGATTGTGTCCCACTTGTTGTTGATTCTTCACAAAAAATACAGTTTTATATCTTTATGTTTGAAGCCTGAAATGTGGCAAAAGGTCGCAAAGTTCAAGGGGGCCGAATACTTTCGCAAGGCACTGTATGTGTTTGAGAGTGTGAGCTGGAAAGTGGGCTGGAAAGTGAGCTGCTTTCAGGGGATCTATGTGGTTGAGAGTGTGAGTTGGAAGCAGATGGTACAGCAGTGGTGTAAAGTACTTAAGAAAAATACTTTAAAGTACTACTTTACTATTTTTTTGTGGTATCTTTACTATTTATATTTTTGACAACTTTTACTCCACTACATTCTGTCAGAGTCGTGTGTACAGGTGGCAGGGAAGTCAGGCATAGGAGAATCAAACTGAGTGTAATGGAGTTATTTAAAAGCAATGAACGAAACATACTCCAAACACTAAATGTAACAAATAACAAAAATGGGTACGAGGACCCGACGCACACCAATAGAAGAATATATACAACACTGAAATACAAACAATCTCTGACAAAGACATGAGGGGAAACAGAGAGTTAAATACACAACAGGTAATGAATGGGATTGAAACCAGGTGTGCAGGAAGACAAAACCAATGGAAAATGACAAATAAATCAATGATGGCTAGAGGACCGGTGACGTCGACCTCAGAGCACCCCCCGAACAAGGAGAGACTTCGACTTCGGTAGAAGTCGTGACACGTTCCTAAAGAAAGGAATGTACTTTTTACTCCTTACATTTTCCCTGAAACCCAAAAGTACTCGTTACATTTTGAATTTTTAGCAGGATAGGAAAATGGGTCTAATTCACACACTTATCAAGAGAACATTCCTGGTCATCCCTACTGCCTTTGATCTGGCAGACTCACTAAACACTAATGCTTCGTTTGTAAATTATGTCTGACTGTTGAAGTGTGTCCCTGGCTATCGTAAATATATTAAAAACAAGAAAATAGTGCTGTCTGGGTTGCTTAATATAAGATTTTGAAATGCTTTATACTTTTACTTTTGATACTTAAGAATATTTGGGTGCGGCAGGTAGCCTAGTGGTTAGAGCGTTGGACTAGTAACCAAAAGGTTGCAAGATTGAATCCCTAAGCTGAAAAGGTAAAAATCTGTCATTCTGCTCCTGAACAAGGCAGTTAACCCACTGTTCCTAGGCCATCATTGAAAATAAGAATTTGTTCTTAACTGACTTGCCTAATAAAATAAATATTTAAAACCAAATACTTTTAGACTTTAATTCAAGTACTATTTTACTGGGTGACTTTCTCTTTTACTTGAGTCATTTTCTTTGAAGGTATCTGTACTTTTACTCAAGTAGAAAAATTGGGTACCACTGGCTGTGGGGATGTTTTTCAGCAGCGGAGACTAGTCAGGATTGAGGGAAAGACGAAGGAGCAAAGTACAGAGAGATACTTGATAAAAAACCTGCTCCAGAGCGCTCTGGCACTAGGACTGGGGTAAAGTTTCACCTTCCAATAGGACAAAAACCCTAAACACACAGCTAAGTCAACACAAGAGTGGCTTTGGGAAATGTCTCTGAATGCCCGGACTTGAACCTGATTGAACATATCTGGAATTACCTGAAAATAGCTATGCAGCAACGCTCCCCATTCAACCTGACAGAGCTTGAGATGATCTGCAGAGAAGAATGGGAGAAACTCCCCAAATACAGGTATGCCAAGCTTGTAGCATCATACCCAAGAAGACTCGAGGCTGTAATCGCTGCCAGAGGTGCTTCAACAAAGTACTAAGTAAAGGGTCTGAATACTTATTTCTGTATTTTTTTATTTATACATTTGCAAAAATTTCTAAAAACCTGTTTTTGCTTTGTCATTATGGGGTATTGTGGGTAGATTGATGAGGGATTTAAAAAAAATCTATTTTATAATAAGGCTGTAATATATCAAAATGTGGAAAAAGTCAAGGGTTCTGAAACTAGTCTATTGGCATGCAGGTGGCGCCTAATTGTAGATTTGGAGACCCTAAGATGCGACAGACACATACACACATACATACACACACACACACACACACACACACACACACACACACACACACACACACACACACACACACACACACACACACACACAGAGCCTGGCTTGATCTGGCTCTCTGCCTCCCTCAGGCTATTTAACACGGGGGCTGTAACCTAAAGACTACCCTCAGAGACTGTGGCTTTCAATGTGACCACTTTCCTGCTCTTATCTGGTGAAGAGGCCATTTTAATAGCTTTACAGCCAGTGCTCTATCAGGCAGCCGACTGTAGTGACGATGGAGATAAGGCTGACATGGAGTCAGGCGAGACTAACAGGATAAGAAGACCACAGAAAAACAGGGGGGGTTGAGTCTTCCTCAAGGGAAAACACTGGCCTCAGGAATGCTGAGAAATATTAATAAGAGGACCCCATTCAATTAATTAAAACTAAGTGTTCCTTGGTTACCGGGAACCAGCAAGAATAGCATGAAGTATCTGGTAGTCAAATGCTATGACATAGGGATATAGCAGTCAATGGAATTGGCAGTTAAGTGTTTGTATATTTTGTGTGTGTGCAGGCGTGCTGTGCATGCATGTGTTTGTGTGTGTATTGTAATTTTTTTTAAAGAAAATTGACAAAGTTTTTATTTGTTTTGTCATTTTTTGTTGGGAGGTTTACAGGTCCAATATCAAATTCTATTAATAGATTTTGGCTGCCACTGAAAAGAAAAACAATAGTAAGAAACACAAATGACCATATTGAGGATATTGTAAGTCAAATTGGTAGTTAATGACAAATAAATAAAGAGGTGGGCCTACACCCCCAACTCCATCCACCCCCTCCACATACCACCCCTTCCCCGTGGGCCTGAAAGCAAGGAAAGTAAAAACATATGAGTATACAAAAGAAACTTCAATTTTTCAGGACCCTGTCTTTCAAATTTAATTTGTACAAATCCAAATAACTAAACAGATATTCAATGTAAAGGGTTTAAACACTGTTTCCCATGCTTGTTCAATGAACCATAAACAATTAATGAACATGCACCTGTGGAACGGTCGTTAAGACACTAACAGCTTACAGACGGTAGGCAATTAAGGTCACAGTTATGAAAACTTAGGACACTAAAGAGGCCTTTCTACCGACTCTGAAAAACACCAAAAGAACGATGCCCAGGGTCCCTGCTCATCTAGGTGAACGTGCCTTAGGCATGCTGTAAGGGGGCATGAGGACTGCAGATGTGGCCAGGGCAATAAATTGCCATGTCCGTACTGTGACGCCTAAGACAGCGATACAGGGGGACAGGATGGATAGCTGATCGTCCTCGCAGTGGCAGACCACGTGTAACAACACCTGCACAGGATTGGTACATCTGAACATCACACCTGCGGGACAGGTACAGGATGGCAACAACAACTGCCTGAGTTACGTCAGGAATGCACAATCCCTCCATCAGTGCTCAGACTGTCCGCAATAGGCTGAGAGAGGCTGGACTGCAGGCTTGTAGGCCTGTTGTAAGGCAGGTCCTCACCAGACATCACCGGCAACAGCGTCGCCTATGGGCACAAACTCACCGTCGCGGGACCAGACAGGATGGAAGTTTACATACACCTTAGCCAAATACATTTAAACTCAGTTTCACAATTCCTGACATTTAATCCTAGTAAGAATTCCCTGTCTTAGGTCAGTTAGGATCACCACTTTATTTTAAGAATGTGAAATTTCAGAATAATAGTAGAAAGAGTGATTTATTTCAGTTTTTATTTCTTTCATCACATCCCCAGTGGGTCAGAAGTTTACATACACTCAATTAGTATTTGGTAGCATTGCCTTAATTGTTTAACTTGGGTCAAACTTTTTGAGTAGCTTTCCACAAGCTTCCCACAATAAGTTGGGTGAATTTTGGCCCATTCCTCCTGACAGAGCTGGTGTAACTGAGTCAGGTTTGTAGGCCTCCTTGCTCGCACATGCTTTCTCAGTTCTGCCCACAAATGTTCTATGGGATTGAGGTCAGGGCTTTGTGATGGCCACTCCAATACCTTGACTTTGTTGTCCTTAAGCCATTTTGCCACAACTTTGGAAGTATGCTTGGGGTCATTGTCCATTTGGAAGACCCATTTGCGACCAAGCTTTAACTTCCTGACTGATGTCTTGAGATGTGGCTTCAATATATCCACATAATTTTGCTTTTTTTAAATTTCACCTTTATTTAACCAGGTAGGCAAGTGGAGAAGTTCTCATTTACAACTGTGACTTGGCCAAGATAAAGCAAAGCAGTGTGACACAAACAACAACACAGAGTTACACATGGAATAAACAAATATACAGTCAATAATGCAATAGAGAAAGTCTATATGCAGTGTGTGCAAATGAGGTAGGATAAGGGGTTGAGGCAATAAATAGAACATAGTGGCAAAATTATTACAGTACGGCAAATTAAACACTGGGATGTTCCAACATTTACATTTACATTTAAGTCATTTGGCAGACGCTCTTCCTACCTCATGATGCTATCCATTTTGTAAAGTGCACCAGTCCCTCCTGCAGCAAAGCACCCCCACCACAAGATGCTGCCACCCCCGTGCTTCACGGTTGGGATGGTGTTCTTTGGCTTGCAAGCCTTTCCCTTTTCCACCAAACATAACGATGGTCATTATGGCCAAACATTTATACACTGCTCAAAAAAATAAAGGGAACACTTAAACAACACAATGTAACTCCAAGTCAATCACACTTCTGTGAAATCAAACTGTCCACTTAGGAAGCAACACTGATTGACAATAAATGTCACATGCTGTTGTGCAAATGGAATAGACAACAGGTGGAAATTATAGGCAATTAGCAAGACACCCCCAATAAAGGAGTGGTTCATTTCATTCTAGTGGTAGCATGAGACGGAGTCTACAACCCACACAAGTGGCTCAGGTAGTGCAGCTCATCCAGGATGGCACATCAATGCGAGCGATGGCAAGAAGGTTTACTGTGTCTGTCAGCGTAGTGTCCAGAGCATGGAGGCGCGACCAGGGGACAGGCCAGTACATCAGGAGACGTGGAGGAGGCCGTAGGAGGGCAACAACCCAGCAGCAGGGCAACAACCCAGCAGGAGGACCGCTACCTCCGCCTTTGTGCAAGTAGGAGCAGGAGGAGCACTGCCAGAGCCCTGCAAAATGACCTCCAGGAGGCCACAAATGTGCATGTGTCTGCTCAAACGGTCAGAAACAGACTCCATGAGGGTGGTATGAGGGCCAGACGTCCACAGGTGGGAGTTGTGCTTACAGCCCAACACCGTGCAGGATGTTTGGCATTTGCCAGAGAACACCAAGATTGGCAAATTCGCCACTGGCGCCCTGTGCTCTTCACAGATGAAAGCAGGTTCACACTGTGCACGTGACAGACGTGACAGAGTCTGGAGACGCCGTGGAGAATGTTCTGCTGCCTGCAACATCCTTCAGCATGACCAGTTTGGCGGTGGGTCAGTCATGGTGTGGGGTGGAATTTCTTTGGGGGGCCGCACAGCCCTCCACGTGCTCGCCAGAGGTAGCCTGACTGCGATTAGGTACCGAGATGAGATCCTCAGACCCCTTGTGAGACCATATGCTGGTGCGGTTGGCCCTGGGTTCCTCCTAATGCAAGACAATGCTAGAACTCATGTGGCTGGAGTGTGTCAGCAGTTCCTGCAAGAGGAAGGCATTGGTGCTATGGACTGGCCCGCCCGTTCCCCAGACCTGAATCCAATTGAGCACTTCTGGGACATCATGTCTCGCTCTATCCACCAACGCCACGTTGCACCACAGACTGTCCAGGAGTTGGCGGATGCTTTAGTCCAGGTCTGGGAGGAGATCCCTCCGGAGACCATCCGCCACCTCATCAGGAGCATGCCCAGGCGTTGTAGGGAGGTCATACAGGCACGTGGAGGCCACACACACTACTGAGCCTCATTTTGACTTGTTTTAAAGACATTACATCAAAGTTGGATCAGCCTATAGTGTGGTTTTCCACTTTAATTTTGAGTGTGACTCCAAATCCAGAACTCCATGGGTTGATAAATTTGATTTCCATTGATAATTTTTGCGTGATTTTGTGATTTTGCACATTCAACTATGTGAAGAAAAAAGTAATTAATAAGAATATTTCATTCATTCAGATCTAGGATGTGTTATTTTAGTGTTCCCTTTATTTTTTTGAGCAGTGTATTTTTGTTTCATCAGACCAGAGGACATTTCTCCAAAAAGTATGGTCTTTGTCCACATGTGCAACTGCAAACCTTAGACTGCCTTTTTTTATGGCGGTTTTTGAGCATTGACTTCCTCCATGTTGAGTGGCCTTTCAGGTTATGTCGATATAAGACTCGTTTTACTGTGGATACTGATCATTTTGTACTTGTTTCCTCCAGCATCTTCACAAGGTCCTTTGCTGTTGTTCTGGGATTGATTTGCATTTTTCGCACCAAAGTACGTTCATCTCCAGGAGACATTCCTGAGCGGTATGACAGCTGTGTGGCCCCATGGTGTTTATACTTGTGTACTATTGTTTGTACAGATGAATGTGGTACCTTCAGGCGTTTGGAAATTGCTCCCAAGGATGATCCAGACTTGTGGAGGTCTACAATTTTTTTCTGAGGTCTTGGCTGATTTCTTTTGATTTTCCCATGACGTCAAGCAAAGAGGCACTGAGTTTGAAGGTAGGCCCTGAAATACATCCACAGGTACACCTCCAATTGACTCAAATGATGTCAATTAGCCTATCAGAAGCTTCTAAAGCCATGACATAATTTTCTGGAATTTTCCAAGCTGTTAAAAGGCACAGTCAAATTGGTGTATGTAAACTTCTGACCCACTGGTATTGTGATACAGTAAATTATAAGTGAAGTCATCTTTTCTGTAAACAATTGTTGGAAAAAGTACTTGTGTCATGCACAAAGTAGATGTCCTAACCGACTTGCCAAAACTATAGTTTGTTAATAACTTCTTATGTCTGCAGGGCAGTATTGAGTAGCTTGGATGAAAGGAGCCCAGAGGTAGAAAACACTATGAAGTTTCTAAAACTGTTTGAATGATGTCTGTGAGTATAATAGAACTCATATGGCAGGCAAAAACCTGAGAAGAAATCCAAACAGGAAGTGGGAAATCTGAGGTTGGTCGATTTTCAACCCAGCCCCTATTGAATACACAGTGGGATATTGGTTATGTTGCACTTCCTAAGGCTTCCACCAGATGTCAACCGTCTTTAGAAACTTGAATGAGGATTCTCCTGTGTTGTGGAGCCGGATGGGAGCTGTTTAGTCAGTGGTCTGGCAGAGAGCCAGGTCCTGGTCACCCGCATTTCACATGATAGCGACATGCATTCCATGGCTTTCCTACAGACAATGGAATTCTCCGGTTGGAACGTTATTGAAGATTTATGATAACAACTACCAAAAGATTGATTCTATACCTAGTTTGACAAGTTTCTTCGACCTGTAATAACTTTTTGAAGTTTTCGTCCGCCGTTCGGTTGGACCTGCACGAGCGTTTGGAAAACGCTACAAAAGTAGCTACTTGGACATAAATAATGGACATTATCGAACAAATCAAGCATTTATTGTGGAACAAGGATTCATGGGAGTGCATTCTGATGAAGATCGTCAAAGATAAGGAAATATTTATATGTTATTTCTGATTTCTGTTGACTCCAACATGGCGGATACATTTTTTTTCTTCTTCTGAGCACCGTCTCAGATTATTGCATGGTTTGCTTTTTCCTTAAAGTTTTTTTGAAATCTGACACAGTGGTTGCATTAAGGAGAGGTATTTCCATGTCTAACAATTGTATTTATCGACATTTATAATGAGTATTTCTGTAAAATGATGTGACTCTGCAATATCACCGGATGTTTTTGGAACTAGTGAATGTAACGTGCCAATGTATACTGAGATTTTTTAAATATAAATAGGAACTTTATCAAACAAAACATTCATGTATTGTGTAACATGAAGTCCTAGGAGTGTCATCTGATGAAGATCATCAAAGGTTAGTGATTCATTTTATCTCTATTTATGCTTTTTGAGACTCCTCTCTTTGACTGGAAAAATGGCTGGGTTTTTCTGTGAGTTGGTGGTGACCTAATATAATCGTTTGTGGTGCTTTCACTGTATAATCGGACACTGTGGTGGGATTAACAACAAGATTACCTTTAAAACGGTATAAAATACATGTATGTTTGAGGAATTTTAATTATGGGATTTCTGTTGTTTTGAATTTGGCGCCCTGCACTTTCACTGGCTGCTGTCATATCGATCCCGTTAACGGGATTGCAGCCCTAAGAAGAAATTTGTGGAGTGGTTGAAAAACAAGTTTTAATGAATCCAACCTAAGTGTATATAAACTTCCGACTTCAACTGTATACATTCCACCTATAAGACCATATGATCTGGGAACTGTACATGGAACAGATATCTTGGTGTCATTATACTCCTTATAGTGTGCTCTAAAATACCAGCCAAAGGTTTTAGAACATCTACTCATTCAAGGTATTTCTTTATTTTTACTCTTTTCTACATTGTAGAATAATAGTGAAGACATCAACTATGAAATAACACATATGGAATCATGTTTTAACCAAAACAGTGTTAAACAAATCAAAACATATTTTATATTTGAGATTCTTCAAATAGCCACCCTTTGCCTTGATGACAGCTTTGCACACTCAACCAGCTTCACCTGGAATGTTTTTCGAACAGTCTTGAAGGAGTTCCCATCTTTGCTGAGCACTTGTTGGCTGCTTTTCCTTCACTGTGCAGTCAAACTCATCCCAAACCATCTCAATTGGGTTGAGGTTGTTTGATTGTGGAGGCCATGTCATCTGATGCAGCACTCAATCACTCTCCTTAGTCAAATAGCCCTTACACTGAATAGAGGTATGTTTTGGGTAATGATTTGCTCAAACGCATTAGTAAGGAAAGAAATTTCACAACTTAACTTTTAACAAGGCACAACTGTTAATTGAAATTCATTCCAGGTGACTACCTCATGAAGCTAGGAAGAGTCTTGATGGTTCCAAACTCCTTACATTTAAGAATGATGGAGGTCACTGTGTTCTTGGGGACCTTCAAGGCTGCAGAAATGTTGTGGTACCATTCCTCAGATCTGTGCCTCGACACAATCCTGTCTCAGAACTCTATGGACAATTCCTTTGACCTCATGGCTTGGTTTTTGCTCTGAAATGCACTGTCAACAGTGGGACCGTATATAGACAGGTGTGCCTTTCCAAATCATGTCCAATCAATTGAATTTACCACAGGTGGACTTCAATCATGTTGTAGAAACATATTAAGGATGATCAATGAAAACAGGATGCTCCTGAGCTCAATTTTGTGTCTCATAGCAAAGGATATGAATACTTATGTAAATTAGGTATTTCTGTTTTTTGTTTGTAATAAAGTAGCAAAATGTATAAAAACCCGTTTTGTCATTGTCATTATGGGGTATTGTCTGTAGATTTCTGAGGATTTTGTTTTATTTAATCCATTTAGATTAAAGCTGTAACGTAACAAAGTGTAGAAAAAGTCAAGGGGTCTGAATACTTTCCAAAGGCACTGTATATACTACATGAGCAAAAGTATGTGGACACCTGCTTGTTGAACATCTCATTCCAAAATCATGGGCATTAATATGGAGTTGGTCCCCCCTTTGGTGCTAAAACATTCTCCACTCTTCTGGGAAGGCTTTCTACTACATGTTGGAACATTGCTCCGGGGACTTGCTTCCATTCAGCCACAAGAGCATTACTGAGGTGAGGCACTGATGTTGGACGATTAGGCCTAGCTCACAGTCAACATTCCAATTAATCCCAAATGGGGTTGATGTCAGGGCTCTGTGCAGGCCAGTCAAGTTCTTCCACACCAATCTCAACAAACTATTTCTGTATAGACCTCACTTTGTGCATGGGGGCATTGTCATGCTGTAACAGGAAAGGCCTCCTCCAAACTGTTGCCGCAAAGTTGGAAGCACAGAATTGTTTAGAATGTCATTGTGTACTGCAGTGTTAAGATATCCCTTCACGGGTCCTAACCATGAAAAACAGACCCAGACCATTATTCCTCCTCCACCAAACTTTACAGTTGGCACTATGCACTCGGTCAGGTAGCTTTCTCCTGGCATCTGCCAAACCCAGATTTGTCCGTGGTGAAGCGTGATTCCTCACTCCAGAGAATTTCCACTGCTCCAGAGTCCAATGGCGGCGAGCTTTACACCACTCCAGCCAACGCTTTGTATTGCGCATGGTGATCTTAGGCTTGTGTGCGGCTGCTTGGCCATGGAAACCCCTTTCATGAAGCTCCTGACGGACAGTTCTTGTGCTGATGTTACTTCCACAGGTAGTTTGGAACTCAGTAGTGAGTGTTGCAACCGAGGACAGACAAATCAAATTACGCGCTATGCGTTTGAGCACCTTAGCTTGTGTGGCCTACCACTTCATGGCTGAGCGGTTGCTCCTAGACATTTCCACTTCACAATAACAGCACTTACCGAGGCAGCTCTAGCAGGGCAGAAATTTGACGAACTAACTTGTTGGAAAAGTTGCATCCTATTGAAAGTCACTGAGCTCTTCAGTAAGGCCATTCTACTGCCAATGTTTGGCTATGGAGATCACATGTCTGTGTGCTTCATTTTATACACCTGTCAGCAACGGGTGTGGCTGAAATAGCCGAATCCATTAATTTGAAGGGGTGTCCACATACTTTTGTATGTATAGTGTTTGCATGTACATCGATTGCATGTATGTGTTGGGCTTTATGGATTGTTTAGTTGTATGTGCTAGGCTTTAGCTGAGATTATACTTCCCGGAGTCAAGTATATTTGTCCAGGCCTCAATTGTTCATTTACTAGCACTATTCATTTTCGCTGTCGTTAATTCTAATGTTCTAACTTCTAATAGTAACTCTATCCACTGGCGAATTGGGAGAGAGTGTGGTGATTGCCATCTAAGAGGCAACATTGTTTTTTGCGGCCATGCTAACTGTCAACAGTCATCTTCTCTGATTGATTGAGAGATTCAAGGAGAGCTATCATCAACAAGTAACATAGTAGATGCAACGCATACACTTCAAAAATATGTTTTTTTAAACTTTGGCCCAGAAGCATTTAACTGCAGGGAACATCATATGAAGGAAAGTGCCTACCTGATTTAGGGGGCACAGTGAACAGTTGGGAAATTGGGCCAATTTCCTTGTAAAACATTTCCTTTGTGTTAAATACAGTATGTGAACAAACTTGTACAAATTGATGGTTGGGATTACGTGAAGCCAAGGAAGTATTTTTACATATTCCTTTTCAGTTAAAGAGTTGTTAGGATTCACACAGACCATACTTTTTTAATGGCTAGCTCAGAATATGAGCTTTCCAAAAGTTGTTTATATATTATAGAGATCAGTCCTTTCGGGAGCCCAGATAATTCATTTTGAAAAATCCATCATTGGATGATTCTGTAGTTGAGTTTCCCAAGGGACTCCATAGGCCAGCATAGCTGACCTAAATTGATAATATAGAAAAAAAGATTTTTAAATGGTAATGTTTACGAGTCTTTCAAATCTTGGAATGTTCTCAAACCATTACTATCCATGATATCGTCAAGGGTACGCATTCCACAATTAGACCATTGTGGGGGATGCAAAATGCCACCCTTAGGGAGCGCAAGGCATTATTATGAAATATGGGAGTATGGGTATGCCATTTTGATTCCCAGATACATCGTTTTTTACATTTTGCACCAAATAGAAATTGTGTGAGCAATAATCAAATAGAAATTGTGTGAGCAATAATAGGACCAAAGCATAGTTTATATTGTTTAAGGAATATATCAGTGAAAACCACCTCTTCCAGGTCAATAGAAGACACCATATTTCTCTCTATACTAATCCAAGGGGCGGAAGAATTATGTCTAAACCAATTTAGGATGGGACGAAATGCTAGTGCATGGAAATACAATTTAAAGTTTGGTACAGATAGTCCTCCCACTTTCTAAATTTGTTAATTTTATCCAGGATCGCTTACCTTGCAATAAATATGTTTAATCCGCGCTATGGATTTCATCCCAATAGCCAGAAGGGGGAGCCAAGGGAAGCAAACTACAGAAATTCAGTCATGGCAATATTTTCATTTTGACAATAGATATTCTGCCTGTTAAAGCAACTGGGATATTAGTCCATCTACTGAGGTTGGATTGAAATGATTTGAGCTTTCTGTTAATGGTTCTGGCAATGATTGTATTTAAGGGAGGAAATATATCTATTCACAAATATTTAAAATGGAAAACATTTGGGATTCCATAAGTAGAGATAGAGTACTTCATCGTGGTCTTGAGAGGCAGCAGGGCAGATTTGGTTAGATGTATTTCATAACTTGAGATGGAGCTGAATTTGTCTATGATCTTCAAAGTCTTTGGGGGGGACTGAGAGACATTGTCTAAGTAAGATATTGTCTGCGTATAATGAGATGACGGGATCTGTAGAATTGAGAGATTAGTGTAATTTATTTTGATTGTCGAATTGCCTGGGCCAGAGGCTCCATAGACAATAAAAATAGCAGAGTTGAGATGGGATCACTTTGCCTGCTACTTCTAGTTATTCTGAATGGAACAGAGCAGGTATTGCCTGTTATTACTATGGCTGAGGGGTTGGCATATAATATTTTAATGAAATTGAAGCCATGTGCAACCAAATTCTAGTCTATCAAAAGCTTTTTCTGTGTTCACATTTCTGTGCAACACATGGCAAATCAACACACTCCCTGGGTAAATGTCAACCCGGGTCCTAACGAGATCTGGGACCACAGCGGGGCCCACACTAGCACGGACGCTTCACTCATGCTCTCATTTGCATTCTACCGGGGTGACTGTACCAGAAATGATTCCACAGGAGAGAGAGAGGGGAGGAGGGAGGGAACGAGAGAGAAAAAGTGAGAGAGGTGGAGGAGGAGGAGGAGGAGGAAGAAACTGAGGAGTTCAAAGCCACGTCTTTGGCCCTGTAGTACCCTGTTAACCCGGGCACACTTCCTGAATGTCAGAATATGGCAGACTTGAGGGGAAGAGAAAGAAATCCAATCACACCAGTATGCACGTACAGTAACATGCCGTGAATGCATAAAAACAAGGCTTCTTGTTGCTAAGCCAATGGCACAAGCCAGTAGACTCCAAGCTCTTGTTGGTTGTTATGGTTGCAGGCAGGGACTCTAGTCTAGGTCACATGAATCATTTAGCAATGAAGAAGTTTGTCACTCATTAATCAAGAGAAGGCAGTTCATGCAGGAAACCAGAGTGATAGCTTCAGCTGATATTGCACCAATTACATTCATCACTACCTGCTGCCCACAAGCCATACGCTGGAGTTTAGTGGTGCCATGCTGTTGCTTTAACATGCATTACTCGCTATGCATGTCTGTTTTCTGTTATCCCACCAGCACACCAACCTCCACCTGTTTCTCTGCTTTTTCTTCAGTCAGAGGGATTTGTATAGTATACCTTGCTCACTGCCTGTAAATATCATTATCTTAACATGATGCATGCTTTATCTGTACATTGTCAGCCCCTAAAGGGTCACACATTGTGGCAACATGCAGGATGTTGGGCAATACCACATACTGTACACACCAGGGATCATCAACTAGATTCAGCTGTGGCCAGATTTATTTTCTTGAGCGGATGGTAGGGGGGCCGGAATAGAGTTACAAATCATTTGTAGACTCCAAATTGACCTCAAGAAGCCCAAACAGATATGTTTGACTAAAACATAATCATTTCAAACCTTGCTTACATGTATACGATCACGTTTCTTCCTATTATGCATGGGAATACTTGGAATAGATTTCCTGAATAAAAATAACTTGGAGCTGATTTCCTGTTGTTTTAGTCATTTTTATTTTTTAGCTTTATTTACTAAAAAAACTTGGGGAGGCAAACAAAATCCCCCACAGGGGCCAATTGGGGAACCCTGATGTATATTATAACCATGATCCTCTTAGAAAAATAGGTTCCAAAAGGGTTCTTCGGCTGCCCCCATAGGATAACCCTTTCTGATTCCAGGTAGAACCCTTTTGGGTTCCATGTAGAACCCTCTGGGAATTGTTGTATATACATGGAACCCAAAAGGCTTCTATCTGGAACCAAAAAAAGATTCTTGAAAGGGTTCTCGTAAGGAAACAGCCTAACAAACCTTTTAGGTTCTAGATAGCACCTTTTCTACTAAGACTGTAGTTGATAAATGAGTGTTAGCCTAATTGGATTTCTTGTAAACTATAGAGTGAGCGAAATCAGACAAACTGATGTAAATCTGTTTCAAGTGTGTCCCATCACGTGTCAAGTGTTGTTGCAAGCTACTTATATGCAGTTAATGACAAAGTCAACTCAATGTCTGCCTATAGCAGATAAATCTATATTGGATGGTCGTTCAATCTCAGTAGTTGTCAAGGACAGGGCTCCAACTTCTGTCCATGCATCAGGCTTTTCCCCTCACTATCAGTCTGCTTTTTAAACAGCAAATCCATAATCCTATCAATGAGCTGCAAAAGGGTGGCAAAAAGGTGGGTTCCTGTTTATTAAAGATGGTGAAAAATGTAGGTCTATTATGGAGTCTTTGCAGTATACAGTGTGTGAAGGACATTATTGCAGTGTAGCTTGATTGTATATTCTTCCTGATTCAGTCACCTATTGGGCTCATCAATATTATATTATGTTCATATGTCAGTCCTCTATGCTCATATGTATTTCCTAGGCCATGCTGTTACAGAACTACCCAGACAGTGCCACACTCCACCAATTTGCAGCAGTTTTCTGAGGTGTCAGTTTTTCACACCAGACTTTACTTAAAGGCACAAGATCAGACACATACTCAGCAGCATCTGCTCAGCGATGCATTTTTCTGTTCTCTGTGTGTGTGTGTGTGTGTGTGTGTGTGTGTGTGTGTGTGTGTGTGTGTGTGTGTGTGTGTGTTGAGATGACACAAGGGGAAATAGTGCGTTCAACACATTCTTATTCAGAAAAGGCAAACAATTAATCAGAAGTCCTTCTCAAAAGAAGTAGGCTTATTTTTTGAACCTATTGTTTGAAATTACGGCAGATAGATTATTTTATTAGAATTTTAATATTGTGGGCTATAGGCTATACATTCATAAGCTGTCAGGACAATTGTACCCTGCACCACTATCCAGCATGCATTTGGAAAAAAGGGGCAATTTGGTTTGGATCATACAGTACATCACTGTGTATATCCGGGCCCAATTGTTCATCATGGAAATGTGAGCTGAACAGTTGATATACTTAGATTTTTCTCTTGTAATTCTTCAGCCTGTCCCTCACAGCCCTCTGACTATGTAGGCTACCACAGAGGGCTCTCAGACAACAGTTCCTACTCATGCTTGAGTTTTGTAGCTTAATGATGCCCCCCAGTCATGGCTTTGTGTCCACTGGTGGCTTTGGAGAGGGACTGCCACTTCCAACAACGCATCAACTTCTGTATGCCTTACAAACCAGACAATCATTTTGGGGTCTCAAAACATTCCCTGAATGTAGGCATAAGGCTCAACATTTTTTCTCAGTGTCCAAGTGTCCAACTTTGTGTTCTTGTCAAGTCAAGATCACTTTCTCTGGCAAAAAGCAAGCCAAGATCTACCGCTCAGGTAATTAAAAAAAAACATGCCTATGCAACATTAACGTAATTCAAACAGTTCTGTGGGAATGAGGTTTACCACTGGGCACAGACGTCAATTCAACATCTGTTCCATGTTGGTTCAATGTAATTTCATTGAAATTATGTGGAAACAATGTAGATTCAACCAGTGTGTGCCCAGTGGATTGTGCCATAGGTTTACTACAATATCATAGTATATTGGCTATGCTTGGCCTGCCAATATTGTTAATCTCAGACCATATTATATTTAAAAACTCAAGCTTTGATAACGAAATAGGCCTAGATCAGTTGTTGTATCAATTTCAAGGTACAGCTGAGCATAAATTGAAGTAATTTGCTGATAATTTAAATGTAATTTTACTGGACTGATGGTATCTGCAAATTATTAGACGAGGGAAGGAGAGAGCAGTAGATGGTCTTACCTCTCGCAGTCTCTGCTCTCTCCTTTCCTCCGGTGAGACCAGAGAGAGGGGACACTGTCTTTTCACCTGATGGCGAAACTCGAGTCGCACTGCATTATTTCTGCCTCATGCACAAATTCATGTTGTTCCTATGACCAGAGAAAGGGAAATATTATTTTATATTAAAATAGACACTACAGGCTGCTGATAATAAAAACGCAGCGCTATCTATACACTAAAAACTTAAACATGAACCCCCTCATAAAAACACCAGCTCTTCTGTATTCTTTGACAGTCTCTCTCTGGTCATGGTTTTTAAAATGATGAAATCTCACATAGGCTTGTATCAGACTTTACTGTGGGGTCGTGGAAACTGTAGGTTGGCACGGTGATTTGAGCTATCCGATTGGCCAGCACAGTCGGTGCACTTGATTTAGCCACAGCTCTCCTGGTCCACCAGGTAGGCGGAGTTTGTCCTTTCAGACCAATGCACAGCAGGGATTCTGAATCAAGTGCACCTACCGCCAGCAGTGCAAGACGAAGAAAGCGCAAGGCTTTATCGTTGGCTTTTCAAAAGAAATGTTTGGTGATCGACTAGAAATGCCTTGAAGATGGGCCGGTTGGTGACCACTGGTCTAGAATGGTTCAGAGAACAATGGCACTGCACTATAGGGTGGTGGAAACTGTAGGACATATATGCTCCAAACAGCATGTCTAAGTCACTTTCAGGTTCATTTACTGTAAATCTTGTTTTAAATTAGTCCTATTAGAACATTCTAGAAACAGGCCACAAATAGATAAACAGCCTGGTCATTGCTCACCCATCAAAGATGGCTGCCGCTGCTCTGTATTTTATGCTCTCCTTAAACAGTGGCACGTCACAAGAATTAATAAGTGATGTCCCACACAGAAATAAGTTTAGCCATTTGGAGGTTTGGTCCAGTTTTTTTTGGGGGGGGGGGGGGTTGGACGTGTTCTGAGCGATAGTAATGAGCTCCTGGAGACAGGCTCGGCATGCTTCCCGTCCACACGGCAACCAATTATCGGCCCGCACCTGTCCAACTTGGTCGCAGCTGTACGGAACAGTGAAGTAGTCAAGCAGCATGCTCCAGTCCCTCCCGACAGAGCAGCGAACATCGAGCACTGCTTCCAGTTTTCTATTCCTGGTTGTAATGAGGGCGGGGCCTGTTCTGATCCACAGCCATCAGTGATCAGCTCTCCATTTGAGTGTCAGAGCCCATCACATCCCCCATCTTGTCTTTCTTCCCACCCAACCACCCATCTACTGAGTCTGTTAGTGTTTGTCTCCGATGTCGACTCAGACTAGAGTAAGCTGCTTTTGCTTTCAACAAGCTGTGTGTGTGAGTCTTAAATACTGTGCACACAATAGAAGCTACAACTGGCTGAGTAAAAAAAAAAATGATACAAACTACAACCTGTTAACATCTAAGTATCATGTCCATAAATGTATTGAATGATGCAAGGAATTGTTTGCTGATGCACACTGTTACACGCCACACAAATGTCCATTATAACCCCCCCCCCCCCCTGATAACTAATACATTTAAATGACATGCATTTCCAGTATAGTGGATATGGATTGTGTCTCTGGGTCATATGGCCTGTATTTTGAATAAGAGAAAATAAAATGTATTTCTTAAATGGCGGATTTCATATTTTAGCATTCATTGTCACATTTTACTTTTCTCTGCACAAAGAGAGCCCCGGCTACCATGTTCCTAATCATTTAAATCCACATGCAATCTCACTCAGCCATCTTATCCAGGCCTGGCCATCCATTAGCTACTTCTCATTTCAGGGAGAAGCTGCAGCCCCATTAGTTCTGCCATGCTCAGCTACATTTCCATATCGTTCCATTTCAGCATTTTCAGCCTAGAAAATGAGAAAAGTTGCGGATTAATTCCAACTAATCCTCATTTTTCTATTGCCTTTAATTACTTGTTCTGGCCTCTGACATTCTGAATGGTCTCCTGCAATAACTTGACTTCGACGCATTTCCCATTGTGACTTTAAGAAATGTTTGCTTATGTTTTTGCTTCTCTCTGTCTCTCCCTCTCTCTCTGTGTCTCTCTCTGTGTCTCTTTCTGCGTCTCTCTCTCTCTGTCTCTCTCACTCTGTGTCTCTCTCTCTCTCTCTCTGTGTCTCTCTCCGTGTCTCTGTTTGTCTCTTTCCGTCTCCGTCTCTCTCACTCTCTCTCTCTCTCTGTCTCTCTCTGTGTCTCTGTGTCTCCCTCTCTCTCTGTGTCTCTCTCTGTGTCTCTGTTTGTCTCTTTCCGTCTCCGTCTCTCTCTCTCTGTGTCTCTGTTTGTCTCTTTCCGTCTCCGTCTCTCTCACTCTCTCTCTTTCTCTGTGTGTGTGTGTGTGTGTGTGTGTGTGGTCTCCTATAGTTTGGTAATGAGTGACACCTTGTTCTGGTGGATCCTCACTTGAGATGACTAGCTAGGCAGGTCATTATTCATTTCTGGACCATTTTCATAAAGGTTTTAGACAGCTGTTGTGGACTGTGAACTGATGCTTGTCCAAGTGGTCTACTTAATGATCCC
Source organism: Oncorhynchus masou masou (assembly GCF_036934945.1). Taxonomy (NCBI): domain Eukaryota; kingdom Metazoa; phylum Chordata; class Actinopteri; order Salmoniformes; family Salmonidae; genus Oncorhynchus; species Oncorhynchus masou. The sequence continues at coordinate 24,261,527 of NC_088238.1, forward strand.
TTAATGTTACATTCAAGCTCTGTAAGAGTCTTCTGTCAATGTCTCTGGCAACACCTGCTAAAAGGACAAAATTCTAACATGTCACATCATCTGTGTAGAATCCATGTTCACATTTTTTCATAGTGAGTCATCAAGGAGTTGGAACAAGGCAATGGGCAAGTGTGTGTGACTCCTGGGTCCTGTGTGGCTCAGTCGGTAGAGCATGGCGCTTGCAACGCCAAGCGTCGTGGGTTCGATTCCCGCTGGGACCACCCATATGTAAAAGTAGTGGCCCCAGCCGACTTGTAAGTCACTTTGGACAAAAGCGTCTGCTAAATGTGATATATTATTTTTTATATTTATATTACTCCTCTGAGCCACCACAGTATTGTGATACCCCCCTTGACAGCCCTCGTGAACAGCACACGAGTCACCGTGGCTATCCAAGCAGAGTGGCCGTTTATGCCCCTTTGCGTTCAAAGGAGGCCCCAACGAAACGCGCTGATGAAAGTAATCTAATACCACAAATTAGCCTGTCGCTTAGGCCGGATTATATCCCCCGCGAGAGCACAAGCTCAAATAACTTCTGCTTCGTTGTTCCAGGATGTAAACGGGAGAAAAAGAGGGAGGGAAGAGGGAGAGAGGGAGGGGGTAGAGTGAGGGATGAGAAGAGAGGGAGGAGAGGGAGAGAGGCAAGATGGAGAGGGAGAGGGGCTAGATGGAGAGGGAGATGGGCTAGATGGAGAGGTAGGGGGTAGAGGAGAGTGGAGAGAGGGAGAAAGGTGAGATGGAGAGGAAGGGGAGTGAGGAGAGAGGCGAGATGGAGATGGGGAGAAGGAGAGAGGAGGGAGAGGAGAGGGAGAAGGGAGAGGAGAGAGGAGGGCATGGGAGAGGAGAGGGAGGGGAGAGAGGAAGGAGAGAGGAGGGGAGGGGGAGAGAGGAGAGTGAGGAAGGAGAGGGAGAGAGGCGAGAAGGAGATGGGGAGAGGGAAAGAGGAGGGGGGAGGAGAGGGAGAGAGGTGAGATGGAGAGAGGGGGGAGGGAGAGAGGTGAGATGGAGAGAAGAGGGCAGGGGGAGAGAGGAGAGAGAGGGGGAGAGAGGAGAGGGAGGGGGGAGAGAGGAGAAAGGAGAGGGAGAGAGAAGCGAGATGGAGAGGGAGGGAGAGGAGGGAGATAGGAGAGGGAGGGAAGGAGAAGAGAGGAAGGGGGAGAGAGGAGATGGAGAGTGAGGGGAGAGAGGTGAGATGGAGATAGAGGAGAGTGAGGAAGGAGAGGGAGAGAGGCAAGATGGAGATTAGGAGGGAGGGAGGGAGGGAGGGAGGGAGGGAGGGAGGGAGGGAGGGAGGGAGGGAGGTGGAGAAGGAGGAGAGGAAGGGATGGAGATGGAGGAGATGGAGGAGATAGAGAGAGGAGATGAAGGAGATAGAGGAGAGGAGATGGAGGAGAGGGAGGAGAGGAATGGATGGAGATGGAGGAGATAGAGGAGACGAGGGAGAGAGGAGAGAGTAGAGGGAGAGAAGGAAGAAAAAAAGTGTACCATTTCATTTTAATCCGCTCAATCACTCTCTGTGTAATTAAAAACATTTTTTGTCACCTCTCTCCTTCATCCCCCATTAAAATAAGGCCTGCCTGTTTCATTTGAACACACCCTGATCCCCTTCTGGACTTCGAGGAGCCTCCCTCGCTAATCTAAATCAATGCCTGGTTGGCCCCAGCCACCCACTCCACCCCTATGCCTACGTAGCTGTGCTGACATGTGAATGAGGCTGACATGAGTGAGAGAAAGAGAAAGAGAATGAAAGGTGTTGTTAATTCATGGCCTGCTCTGGCATAGCTTGTCATAGGCTGTGCATTCGGAATGGTCAGTGGCACTGACCTACAAATTATCACTGAAGAAAGGTTTTGAAGCCTGGTTTTGATAAGCTGTCAGGGTCACACACACACACACACACACACACACACACACACACACACACACACACACACACACACACACACACACGGTTCTATTCTGGGGAAGGGCTGCTCACCTTGTCTCTCCCCCCTATCAGTCTTAATTTGAACCTCTGAACAAATGGTGCTCCAGCTTCAATGGGGGAAAGGAGGAGCCGTTGAAACATTGCTCCACAAGGTCTCTCCACTTGCAGGCAGGCAAGGACAGCAGAACAGAAATCTCCAGTCACTCTTTTGAATAGCATCTCCAATAGCTACAGTTACAATTACGCTACTGTATATAACCTCAGATGAAGACAGCAACACTTCTATAGAATCATGTCAGGCTAATCACCGGCTTGATCATGCACATGATCTTGATGAATGATAATGATATGATGACATTTGCTTGCAAGGTGTTACTATTGCAACTGAGGTACTGTAAAATCACACCTAACGGTTCTTTGGCAGCTTGACGATGTGGCAGGCAGGGTGCTTCACAACACCTTTTATAAGGTTAATCCGTCACCAAGGTAGTTGGTACAGATAGCATAATAAAGCCCTACTATTGTCTTAGAAATTCATACATCTTGAATACTTCAAATGAAAACTTCAGTACCAAACAACATACAGTACTACCCATTATTTGCTGTGCATCATTTCCCCATCCCTGGCTACGGTTTACTGCGCGATAAAGCAACATATTCAGTTCCATGTTTTCCAGGAAGTGATATATTACAGCTTCAGTTACAAAGTTATTAAGAGTCGGGTGCTGAGTGCTCAGACGATAATTGGCTAACAGGTAGAACAGTCAGTCTCTGTGGCTAATTAAAGGCATTAAATAATCACCTGTCTCTTCTCGCCTGTCCTTGGTACAGAAATGAGAAGTTTCATCAAGCCTCCTAAAAATAGAGCGCTCCCTCGCTCTGACGCCTCACTTTTCACCTTCTCTTTCTCATCAAAGAGGAGCTCAGCGCGCCCGAGCACGGCTTAGCCACTCTATTCATGTTTCCTCTCGCTTATTGGCTTCCGTTAATCCGAGGTAGGAATTTTTGGTTTCCGATCACACCAAGTTAGACTAAGAAAATTGAGCCTGTGACTTTGAATGCGGGATGCGGCCCCCCGGGGGATACATTGTGTCGGTATTTAACGGTACAGTATCTTAACTTTAAAGGTCCAGTGCAGTCAAAAATGTGATTTATATATATTTCCACATTATGAAGTTGAAATAATGCTGTGAAAATGATGATTAAAGGACCCTTTAGTGTAATAGCTATTTGGAAAGAGCAGCTGAAATTTGTCTGTTTTGGTGGGATGGAGTTTGGCTTGCCTGCTGTCATCAAATTAGTTAATAGACCAATAAGAAAGAGAGTTCCAAACAATTCTGCCAATAAGAGCTAGTTTTCAGTTTTCCCCTCCCCCCTCCCCACCCTAGTCTCAGACTGTCCCAGCAAAATTCTTGCTTGAGAAACTGCTCTTTGCTCAGCAATTTGTATTTATTTTTGACGATTTTAATTGAAAACAATCACAGTAAGGGACCTAATTGTTACCCAGAAATTATTTGATATTGAGGTAAAAATGGCTGCACTGGACCTTTAAAGGGAATGTCGTTTTAGTCACAACAGATGGAGTCTGAGGTAACGACTGTTTAGAGGTGTGTTAAACAGCCAAGCCCATGAACACAACTCTACTATGACATATAAACAAAGTCAGTGCATTAACACTGGTGAAATATGTCATCCCGAGGTTTCTGGAACTAAATTAGTTCTCAGCTCTCCTGTCCGATCACATCAGCAGCTCCTTAAATTACATGTAATATTAGGCTTGTTTAAACCAAATTACTGCTACAGGTGTGAATGCGCCACAGCATCTGTGTACCCGCCAGCTCTCCCAAGGGTCTCGATTGAAGGTCACTTTCCCTAGTGGGCAAAGTTGGAGGTGTCGTCATCATGACAGTTCCTGGTTGCAAAGATGTCATAATGACAGTTTTTGTTATAAGGACAACATGATTGAAAACAAGAGGGGTGTTCAGGTTTCTTAATTGTCCCAAATTAGCGTCCGAGCTGCATCACCCACGTGAATGCTACAAAACAATGGTGGTGGATCAGGAACGGTACCCTTTACTGTGTCCTTTACGAGCCCCATCTTGTAATTGCAGATAACAGGTCACATTTCATTGTCTTTTGTTCTAAGAAGAATCAATCCAACCCCCGTCTTGTGGTGATTCTGTTGGGCTGCGTTGATTCCCATACGGTGGTTAAGTGTTTGTGAAAAGCGGCCTACCTTAAAAGGTCAGACCACTTGGCACCCTCGGTTTGTTTTCTATGTTGCTACTGCACCTCAAGCAAATACTGGGGGAAAACACTCCGAAGCCTAGGTGGTTCTATACAAGAATAAATTACAGTATTTTGGTGTCTAATGCTAGCACACAGCATGTGTAGACATAGCCTACATACACGCATGCACGCGCAAACGCACACATATACACATCCACGGCCTCACACACTACAGGCATGGCCACGTGCACACTCCCGCATGCACACCTTCCGTAACAATCTGCATCATTCACCATGATTGGATAATTCAAGTGGCTCTCCGTTTTCGACATGTTGTCAAGTGCCAGATCTTTGAAGTCATTTGCTCCCTGCTGAACAGCTAGGACCTATTCACCCTGCAGCACTAAGGCATAATGTGGTGCCACTTCTCTATGGAAGCATCCCAAAATGACACCCTATTCCCTACATAGTGCACTACTTTTGACAAGAGCCCTATGTAATATAGGCCTATAGGGGGATAGGATACCATTTGGGACGTAGCCTATGTTCCCTACACAATACGCTGCTTTCTTTCTGTAGCATCGTCTTCTGGGGTTAGGTTGTAAAGGGATGGATACATTGCTTTAAAAAATATTGCACATGAATATTTCAAAAGGCTGCCTTAGCATGTCAATAGCCGTAACGAGTGTTGCACTTCTGAAGAGAGAATGGTAAAGAGTGACGAGAGGGGAAATATGCTGCATACAGTTAGGGAAGACATCCCACATCATACCCTCATCTATTCACATTCATGATACATGTTATTGTAATAGTGTAATTCATACTGCGGTGCAGCCCAAAGGCCTTACCACAAATAGATGACAAAAGCATAATAAAGCAACATGATTAAACATAAAGGA